>NW_025422292.1:0-57239 GCF_011764305.1 Mustela putorius furo | reverse complement strand
AAACCAAGTCTAGCTTGTGTTCTCAGACTTCCATCCTCACACTCCTGGCCCCGAAGCCCACAAGTTTGCCACACTCCTGACCATCATTGCAGCACTCTGCCTGCCCTCAGAAACAAAAATATTGCCCAATGAAGCTGCCCGGGCACATTAAATGAGAATAAACCTACACGGCACTCGAATTTACCCTAATTATATAGTCTAACCTGGGCAGTAATGCACTGTCTGACACAACCAGAGCTGGACTCTGAGCAACACCCAGACAGCTGACTGAACACTGAGCACATAAGACCCGCCATGGCCTTAGGTCATCATCTCTTCCCTACCTCAGATTTCAGGCTTCAGAACCTAGACCTTATCTCCAATCACTGCCCAGGGGTGACTGTGATGCAGAAATCAGAACTCCTGCTACCCAAGGCAAGAAACCTTGTGCTTGCATGTTGTCCAACGCTCAGTGTAGGGGAAACCAGCATTCACCCTGGGACCCTGCCCATTCTTGAGTGACAGGGCATAAACACGCATTGTGACTCCTCAGCGTGAGTCCTGTCCTCTAGTAAATCCTCTCAGTGGCTGGACCATTAGATGACATAATGGGCTTGACATGTCCCTACAGAGAGTAAGACTCGTCCTTTTCCCATGAAAGTCACCCGGAATTTCACGACCATGATGTGACCCTTATATCCAGAGAGACAAAAACTTGATCAAGACCTCAAACTGCGCCCTTTTTTTCATATCCCGAAGAGTTCCTCCTCATGGTCTGTAGATCAAGTCCCTGCCATATACCTGATGACCCGAAACATAAGAGCCCGAGTTTTGGTGTTTTCAGACAACTGTCCAAACAGCCCTGGCCTACAACACCCTACAGGTGCTCAGGCCCCTGGAGCCAAACCTGACGACTGTGGCTTGCCCTCGTCCAAGGGAATTGTGTGTGCCCATTCCATGGCCACAACCCTACTAAGAGGCTATAACCCCTCCAAAGTCCCTGAGGCCATCCCAAATATTTGGTTGGCTTCCCAGGACAATAAACAGCAATCTGGCCCATCTGGGGGCCACTCTGACAGCACCTACCTGCACTCAGACACCCGTAAGCTGATGTCCCCAGAGGTAAAAAGGAACGAACAGGCCCCCTAGGCACCTATCGGATCCATTGGTTTGGCTTCCAGGGCTCTCCATCCTCCCAGAGGCCTGGATTTCAAATAACAGCATATTGCTGTTGTTCTTGACTCACCCAACCATCCAGAACCAAATCTCATCTACACATGGGAAACTTTGCACGATGGAGCTGTGTGAAAGCCTCTCGCTTTAGGAGAACCCTCATGGGCCCCAGTGCCCACCGCGTCATCAAGGTCCCCCCTCCATAGACACAAAATCATATTAGGAACAATCCACGGGAGAGTCCATTTCAACTCCAGCCACTCCTCGGTTGCCCCCCCCCCAGATCCAGCAGATCTAACCTGGCTTGTCCTTGTTGCTAGGAGAACAATTGGAATGCGTGGTGGGCTACCACAGCAGCCATCCATCCTTAGAACCCTGCTCGGAAATCGTTGTCCTGGAGCCAACCAACAGGTCTCAATTGTCCCTGCAGAAGATATCTTTGCAGTTGGGAGCTTTCTCACAACTCCCATCGTGGGGAAACCCCATGGCCCATCGTGGATCAACACCCCCCTTCAAGAAGGGGCAATCAGGGACTTGAATGTCCACAAAGCTGAGCGAAATCGTCTGATCCTCGCCCTGACTTCCGAGATGCACGAGATCTCGATTCCGGTCCTTGTAGATTGTGCTGCCCATATCCTCACCCAGAAACCTAGGCCTAGCTTGGGTTCTCAGACTTTCCGTCCTCAGACTATACTGGCCCACAAGCCCTCCATTTGGCATTTCAATCCAGAAACTACAATGCAGCACTCTTGCCTGCCCTCCAGAAGAAAAACATTGCCCTCTTGGGGCTACCCTAAATCCCCCAATGAGGAATCAACCCTGCACGGCATTCGGGCTGTACCCCACATATATATAGGCTGACCTGGGGCACTAATGCCTTTTCTGACACAGCCTGAGCCTGGACCTCCTGGCCCCACCCATGACGCTGGCCGCACACTGAGCACAAACGGACCCGCCATGGCCTTAGGTCGTCATCCTCTTCTCAATCTCGGTTTTCAGGCTTCCGACCTAGACCTTATCTCCAATCACGGCCCGGGTTTGAAAATGATGGCAGAAATCAGAACTCTTTCCCCATGGCAAGAACCCTTGTGGTTGGCATGTTGTCCAAGGTTTAACAGTGTAACTTGAAACCAGTGTGGCCCATGAGGCCCCCGCCCCATGCTTGCGGGCCACATTGTCACACAACACACATTGTGACCCTCAGCCTGAGCCAGGAGTCCTCAGGTAAGGCCTCTCAGTGTCGTCTGGATGGAGAGACAGCATATTGGGCTTGCCATGCCCCTAGGCCCCAATTTTTAACCGTAGTTTCGGGTTGTCCCTGTCACTTCTCTTCCCCAGGGCTCTGCTTTGGAATTCCTCTTTTGGTGGGACCCTGAGGTAACAAACCTGAAAGGAGTTCCTCCCATCCCACAGATTGACGAAAAACAATTGGGATCGGGCCAATCCACAGAGAGTAAGAATTCGTCCATGGCCCATGAGGCCTCTCCCCAACATTCCACCGGCCATCGCTGATACAAAATCCAGAGACAAAAGCCTGAGCACGTCGCCTCAGACTCGCTCATTCTTCATATCCTGAAGAGTTCTTCAGATAAGAACCTACACGCACTCGAATGCACCCCAAAATATAATAGTCTAACCTGGGCACTAATGGCACTGTCCCCTTTGACAACCTGAGCCCGGACCTCGTGACCCAACACCCAGACAGCTGACCGCACACTGAGCACATCAGACCCGCCCATGGCCTTAGGTCAAATCATCTCTTCTCTTCCCTACCTCAGTTTCAGGCTTCAGAACCTAGGACCTTATCTCCAATCACTGCCCAGGGGTGGACTGTGATGCAGAAATCAGAACTCTTCCTTACCCATGGCAAGAAACCTTGTGGTTGGCATGTTGTCCCAACGTTCAGTCATGTAGGAGCAAACCAGCATTCACCCTGAGGCCCCCGCCCATTCTTGAGTGCGACGAGGGCATAAACACCCGCATTGTGACCCTCAGCGTGAGTCCTGTGTCTCTAAATACGGTCCTAAATCAGTGGCTGGACCATTAGATGTCATAATGGGCTTGACATGTCCCTAGGCCCCAATTTTTACCAGATTTTTCTGTTGTCCAGGTCGCCCCTCCCCAGGGGCTCTACTCTGGAATCCCTCCATTTGGTGGGAACACCTGAGGTTTGAAAAACAAAACAAAACAAATCAACACAACAGAGGCACGGACTTCTTCCATCCCACAGAATGACCCCCAACTCTCTTATGACGGGGCCAAACCCCCAGAGAGTAAGACTCGTCCATTTCCCATGAAGTCACCCGGAAATTTCAGGCGAACATGGAGTGACAACGATATGCAGAGACAAAAACTTGAGCAAGAGCCCACACACGTCGGCCCTTTTTTTCATATCCCGAAGATGTAGTTCTCCTCATGGTCTGTAGATCAAAAATCCTGCGCCATACCTTATGACCCGAAAACATTTAAGCCCGAGTTTGTTTTTTTCAGACAACTGTGTCC
The DNA here is from genome assembly GCF_011764305.1 of Mustela putorius furo. Classification (NCBI taxonomy): domain Eukaryota; kingdom Metazoa; phylum Chordata; class Mammalia; order Carnivora; family Mustelidae; genus Mustela; species Mustela putorius. Next base: position 53,585 of record NW_025422292.1, on the reverse strand, counting down.
CAAACAGCCCTGGCCTACACACCCTACAGGCTCAGGCCCCTGGAGCCAAACCTGACGACTGTGGCTTGCTTGCCCTCTCCAAGGGAATTGTGTTCTGCCGCCCATTCCAATGGCCACAACCCTACTAAGAGGATAAACCCTCCAAAGTCCCCCTGAGGCCATCCCAATATTTGTGGCTTCCCAGGACAAACAGGGGCAATCTGGGCCCATCTGAGCACCTTACCCGGCACTCAGACCCGTAGTACATGATTCCCCAGAGGTAAAAAGGAACGAACAGGCCCCTAGGCACCCTCCTCGGATCCATTGGCTTTGGGTTTCCAGGCATCTCTCCTCAGAGGCCTGGATTTCAATAACAGCATATGGCTGTTTTCTTGACTCACCCCATCAGAACAATCTCATCTACACATGGGAAACTTGGCACGATGGAGCTGTTGTGAAAGCCTCTCTTTAGGAGAACCCTTCAGGGCCCCAGTGGCCACCGCTTCATTCCAGGTCTCCATAGACACAAAATCATATTAGGACACATCCACGGGAGAGTCCATTTCAACTCAGCCTCCTCGGTTGCTCCCCCAGATCCAGCAGATCTAACCTTGTCTTGTTGGCTTGGAGACAATTGGAATGCGAGGTGGGCCCAGCCCAGCCATCCATCCTTAGAACCCTGCTCGGAATCGTTGTCCTGGAGCCAACCACAAGGTCTCCAATTGTCCCTGCAGAAGAATCTTTGCAGTTTGGGAGCTTCTCACAAACTCCCATCGTGGGAAAACCCCCATGGCCTCGGGTCTGATCCACCCCCCCACTTTTCCAGAAGGGGCCATCAGGGACAGAATGTCCAACCTCGTGAGCGATCGTCTGATCCTCGCCCCTGACTTTCAGATGCACGAGATCTCGATTCAGCCGTTCTGTAGATTGTGCCTGCCATATTCCTCAACAGAGATAACCTAGGACCTGTAGCTTTTGGGTTCTCAGACTTCCGTCCTCAGACTACTGGACCCACAAGCCCCTCCAGTTTGGCAATCCAGAACTACAATGCAGCACTCTGCCTGCCCTCTAGAAGAAAAAACATTGCCCTCTGGGGCTTACCCCAGAAACCCCCAATGAGGATCACCCTGCAACGGCATTCGTGCCCTGTACCCACAAATATATAGGCTGACCTGGGGGCACTAATGCCCTTTCTGACACAGCCTGAGCCTGAGTCCTGGACCTCGCCAGACAGCTGGGCCCCACCACACAGCTGGCCGTAAGCACCACTGAGCACATCGGACCCGCCCAGTAACATGGCCTTAGGGAAAGTCCGTCATCTCTTCTCTCTCAACCTCGGTTTTTTCAGGCTTTCAGAACCTAGACCTTATCTCCAATCACACGGCCCGGGTTTGAAAATGATGCAGAAATTCAGAACTCTTTTCCCCATGGCAAGAAACCTTGTGGTTGGCATTGTTGTCCAAGAGTTCAGTGTACTTTGAAACCAGTGTGGCCCATGAGAGGGCCCCGCCCCCATGGCTTGCTGGGCCACATTGGTCACAAACACACATTGTGACCCTCAGCCCTGAGCCCCAGTCTCTCAGGTAAGGCCTCTCAGTGGCTGGATGGAGAGACAGCATATTTGGGCTTGCCATGCCCCTAGGGCCCCAATTTTTAAAGAAAACCGTAGTTCGGGTTGTCCCTTCACTCTTCCTACCCAGGGCTCTGCTTTGGAATTTCCTCTTTTGGTGGACACACCCTGAGGTAACAAACCTGAAAGGAGTCCTCCCATCCCACAGATTGACCGAAAAACAATTGGGATCGGGCCAAATCCACAAGAGCCAAGATTCGTCCCATGGCCCATGAGGCCTCCCCAAACATTCCACGGCCATCGATGATACAAAATCCAGAGACAAAAGCCTGAGCACGCGCCTCAGACCTCGCTCATTCTTCATATCCTGAAGAGTTCTCTTCAGATAAGAACCTACACGGCACTCGAATGCACCCAAAATATATAGTCTCTTTAACTGGGCACTAATGGGCTCTCTGTCTGACAAATGCCTGACATGAGCCCGGACCTCGTGACCAACACCCACCCCAGACAGCTGACCGCACACACTGAGCACATCAGACCCGCCATGGCCTTAGGTCATCATCTCTTCCCCTACCTCAGTTTTCAGGCTTTCAGAAACCTAGACCTTATCTCCAATCACTTCTGCCCAGGGGTGACTGGTGATGCAGAAATTCAGAACTCTTCCTTACCCAACGCAAGAAGAAACCTTGTGGTTGGGCATGTTGTTGTCAAACGTTCAGTGTTGTAGAGGAGAAACCAGCATTCACCCTGAGGCCCCCGCCCCATTCTTGAGTGCGACGAGGGCATAAACACCAACGCATTGTGACCCCTCAGCGTGAGTCCTGTCCTCTCGTACGTCCTCTCAGTGGCTGGACCATTAGATGTCATAATGGGCTTGACATATGTCCCTAGAGGCCCCAATTTTTTTAACCAGATTTCTGGTTGTCCAGTCGCCCCTCCCCAGGGCTCTACTCTGGAATCCCTCATTTGGTGGGACACCCTGAGGTTGAAAAAACACAAAAACAAACAAAACAAATCAACAACCAACAGAAAAACGGACCTTCTTCCATCCCACAGAATGACCCCAAACTCTTTGGACGGGGCCAAACCCCCAGAGAGTAAGACTCGTCCATTTCCCATGAAGTCACCCGGAAATTTTCACGACCATGAGTGACACGATATCCAGAGACAAAAAAACTGAGCAAGAGCCTCAACACTCGCCCTTTTTTTTTGTTCATATCCCAAAGAGTTCTCCTCATGGTCTGTAGATCAGTCCTAATGCCAACCATTAAGACCCGAAAACATAAGCCGAGTTTGTGTTTTTCAGACAACTGTCCAAACAGCCCTGGCCTACACACCCTACAGGAGGCTCAGGCCCCTGGAGCCAAACCTGACGACTGTGCTTGCCCTCTCCAACGGGAATTGGTGGTGCCCATCTCCAAGGGAATTGTGTGTGCCACCATTCCAATGGCCACAACCCTACAAGAAGAGGATAAACCTCCAAAGTCCCTGAGGCCATCCCAAATATTTGTGGCTTCCCAGGACAAAACAGGGGCAATATTGGGCCCATCTGAGCACCTACCGGCACTCAGACCCCCCGTAGACTGATGTCCCCAGATGTAAAAAGGCACGAACAGGCCCCTAGGCACCTATCGGATCCATTGCTTTGGCTTCCAGGCATCTCTCCTCAGAGGCCTGGATTTCAATAACAGCATATGGCTGTTTTGCTCTGACTCACCCATCAGAACAAATCTCATCTACACAAATGGGACACTTGCACGATGGAGCTGTGTGAAAGCCTCTCTTTAAGAGAACCCTTTTGAAAGGGAGACCCTTCAGGGCCCCGGCAGCCCACCGCGCTTCATTTCCAAGGTCTCCATAGACACAAAAATCATATTAGGACACATCCACAGGAGAGTCCATTTCAACGCAGCCTCCTCGGTTGCTCCCCCAGATCCAGCAGATCTAACCTGTCTTGTTGCTTGGAGACAATTGGAATGCGAGGTGGGCTACCCAGCCATCCATCCTTAGAACCCTGCTCGGAATCGTTGTCCTGGAGCCAACCAACAGGTCTCAATTGTCCTGCAGAAGAATCTTTGCATTAGGGAGCTTCTCACAACTCCCGTCGTCGTGGGAAAACCCCCATGGCCCCTCGTGATCCACCCCCCTTTCAAGAAGGGGCCATCAGGGACAGAATGTCCAAACTGAGCGATCGTCTGATCCTTGCCCTGACTTCAGATGCACGAGATCTCGATTCAGGTCTGTAGATTGTGCCTGCCATATCTCTCACCCAGAAACCTAGGCCTAGCTTGGGTTCTCACACCTCCGTCCTCAGACTACTGGCCCACAAGCCCTCCATTTGGCAATCCAGAACTACAATGCAGCACACTGCCTGCCCTCCAGAAGAAAAACCACATTGCCATCTGGGGCTAAGAACCAGAAAACCCCAAATGAGGATCAATGGGGCACGCCATTCGGCTGTACCCCAAATATATAGGCTGACCTGGGCACTAATGCCCTTTTCCTGACACCAGCCCTGAGCCAGGACCTCCTGGCCCCACCCAGACAGCAGGCCGCACACTGAGCACATTGGACCCGCCATGGCCTTCGGTCGTCATCTCTTTCTCAACCTCGGTTTTCAGGCTTCATATCCTAGACCTTAATTCCAATCACGGCCCTGGTTTGAGGTGAAATCAGAACTCTTTCCCTATGGCAAGAAAACTTGGTGGATGGCATGTTGTCTCAAGGTTCAGTGTTGTTGAAAACCAGTGTGGCCCATGAGGCCCCGCCCATGCTTGCTGGCCACATTGGTCACAAACACACATTGTGACCCTCAGCCTGAGCCCAGTCCTCAGGTAAGGCCTCTCAGGGCTGGATGGAGAGAGAGCATATACTGGGCTTGCCATGCCCCTAGGCCCCAATTTTTTAACCGTAGTTCGGGTTGTCCCTTCACTCTTCCCCAGGGCTCTGCTTTGGAATTCCTCTTTTGGGTGGGACACCTGAGGTAACAAACCTGAAAGGAGTCCTCCCCATCCCAGTCAGAACTTGACGAAAAAAACAATTGGATCGGGCCAAGTCCACAGAGAGCAAGATTCGTCCATGGCCCATGAGGCCTCCCCAACATTCCACGGCCATCGCTGATACAAAATCCAGAGACAAAAGCCTGAGCACGCGCCTCAGACTCGCACATTCTTCATATCCTGAAGAGTTCTTCAGATAAGAACTTACACGGCACTCGAATGCACCCAAAATATATAGTCTAACCTGGGCACTAATGCACTGTCTGACAACCTGAGCCCCGGACCTCGTGACCAACACCCCAGACAGCTGACCGCACACTGAGCACATCAGACCCGCCATGGCCTTAGGTCATCATCTCTTCCCTACCTCAGTTTTCAGGCTTCAGAAAGTTAGACCTTATCCCCCAATCACTGCCCAGGGATGACTGTGATGCAGAAATCAGAACTCTTCCTTTACCCATGGCAAGAAACCTTGTGGTTGGCATGTTGTCCAACGTTCAGTGTAGGAGAAACCCAGCATTCACCCAGAGGCCCCGCCCATCCTTGAGTGCGACGAGGGCATAAAAACACGCATTGTGACCCTCAGCGTGAGTCCTGTCCTCTAGTACGTCCTCTCAGTGGCTGGACCATTAGATGTCATAATGGGCTTGACATGTCCCTAGGCCCCCAATTTTTAAACAGATTTCTGGTTGTCCAGTCGCCCCGCCCTCCCCAGGGCTCTACTATGTAATCCCTCATTTGGTGGGACACCTGAGGTTGAAAAACAAAAAACAAAACAAATCAACAACAACAGAACAACGGACTTTTTCCATCCCAACAGAATGACCCCAAACTCTTTGGATGGGGCCAAACCCCCAGAGAGTAAGACTCGTCCATTTCCCATGAAGTCTCCCGGAAATTTCACGACCATGAGTGACACGATATCCAGAGATAAAAACTTGAGCAAGAGCCCCACACTCGCCATTTTTTTTCATATCTCTCGAAGAGTTCTACTCATGGTCTGTAGATCAGTCCTTCCATACCTATGACCTGAAACATAAAACGAGTTTGGGTTTTCAGACAACAATCCATAAAGTCCTGACCTACACACCCTACAGGCTCAGGCCCCTGGAACCAAAACCTGATGACTGTGCTTGCCCTCTCCAAGGAATTGTATGTGTCCACTCCAGTGGCCACAATCCTACTAATAGGATAAACCCTGAGGCCATCCTAATATTTGTGGCTTCCCCCAGGACAAACAGGTGCTATCTGGGAACATCTGAGGACCTACCGGCACTCAGACCCGTAGACTGATGATGCCCCCAGTGGTAAAAAGGAATGAACAGACCCCTAGGCAACTTTTTCGGATCCATTGCTTTGGTTTCCAGGGATCTCTCCTCAGAGGCCTGGATTTCAATCACAGCATATGGCTGTTTCTTGACTCACCCATCAGAACAAATCTCATCTACACATGGGAAACTTGCACGATGGAGCTGAGTGAAAGCCTCTCTTTAGGAGAACCCTTCATGGCCCCAGTGCCACCACTTCATTCCAAGGTCTCCATAGACACAAAATCATATTAGGACACATCCACGGGAGAGTCCATTTCAACTCAGCCACCTCGGTTGCTACCCCAGATCCAGCAGATCTAACTTGTCTTGTTGCGAGGAGACAATTGGAATGCGAGGTGGGCTACCTAGCCATCCATCCTTAGCACCCTGCTCGGAATCGTTGTCCTGGAGAGAACCAACAGTTCTCAATTGTCCTGCTGCAGAATCTTTGCAGTTGGGAGCTTCTCACAACTACCATCGTAGGAAAACGCCCATGGCCTCGTGATCCACCCCCCCTTCAAGAAGGGGCCATCAGGGACAGAATGTCCAACCTGAGCGATCGTTTGATCCTCGTCCTGACTTCAGATTCACGAGATCTCGATTCAGGTCTGTGGATTGTGACTGCCATATCATCACCCAGAAACCTAGGCCTAGCTTGGGTTCTCAGACTTCCGTCCTCAGACTGCTGGCCCACAAGCCCTCCAGTTTGGAAATCCAGAACTACAATGCAGCACTCTGCCTTCCCTCCAGAAGTAAAACATTGCCCCCGGGGCAACCCAGAAACCCCAAATCAGGATCAACCTGCACGCCATTCCGCTCTACCCCAAATATATAGGCTGTCCTGGGCACTAATGCCCTTTCTGACGCAGCCTGAGCCTGGACCTCCTAGCCCCACCCAGAGAGCTGGCCGCACACTGAGCACATCGGACCCGCCATAGCCTTAGGTCATCATCTCTTCTCAACCTCGGTTTTCAGGGTTCAGAACCTAGACCTTATCTCCAATCACGGCCCGGGTTTGAAAATGAAGCAGAAATCAGAACTCTTTCCCCATGGCAAGAAACCTTGTGGTTGGCATGTTGTCCAAGGTTCAGTGTAGTTGAAACCAGTGTGGCCCATTAGGCCCCGCCCATGCTTGCGGGCCACATTGGTCACAAACACACATTGTGACCCTCAACCTGAGCCCAGTCCTCAGGTAAGGCCTCTCAGTGGCTGGATGGAGAGACAGCATATTGGGCTTGCCATGCCCCTAGGCCACAATTTTTAACCATAGTTCGGGTTGTGCCTTCACTCTTCCCCGGGTGCTTATGCTCTACTTTGGAATTCCTCTTTTGGTGGGACACCTGAGGTAACAAACCTGAAAGGAGTCCTCCCATCCCACCGATTGACGAAAAACAATTGGGATCAGGCCAAGTCCACAGAGAGCAAGATTCGTCCATGGCCCAAGAGGCGTCCCCACCATTCCACGGCCATCGCTGACACAAAATCCAGAGACAAAAGCCTGAGCACGCGCCCCAGATTCGCTCATTCTTCATATCCTGAAGAGTTCTTCAGTTAAGAAACACTACGGCACTCGAAGGCACCCAAAATATATAGTCTAACCTGGGCACTAATGCACTGTTTGACAACCTGAGCCCGAACCTCGTGACCAACACCCAGACAGCTGACCGCACACTGAGCCCATCGACCCGCCATGGCCTTAGGTCATCATCTCTTCCCTACCTCAGTTTTCAGGCTTCAGAACGTAGACCTTATCTCCAATCACTGCCCAGGGGTGACTGTGATGCTGAAATTAGAACTCTTCCTTACCCATGGCATGAAACCTTGTGGTTGGCATGTTGTCCAACGATCAGTGTAGGAGAAACCAGCATTCACCCTGAGGCCCCACCCATTCTTGAGTGCGACCAGGGCATAAACACGCATTGTCACTCTCAGCGGGAGTCCTGTCCTCTAGTACGTCCTCTCAGTGGCTGTACCATTAGATGTCATAATGGGCTTGACATGTCCCTAGGCCTCAATTTTTAACCAGATTTCTCATTGTCCAGTTGCCCGCCCCAAGGCTCTACTCTGGAATCCCTCATTTGGTGGGACACCTGAGGTTGAAAAACAAAACAAAACAAAATCAACAACAACAGAACAACGGGACTTCTTCCATCCCACAGAATGACCCCCAAACTCTTTGGACGGGGCCAAACCCCCCAGAGAGGAAGACTCGTCCATTTCCCATGAAGTCACCCGGAAATTTCACGACGACATGAGTGACACGATATCCAGAGACAAAATCTTGAGCAACAGCCTCACACTCGCCCTTTTTTCATATCCGGAAGTGTTCTCCTCATGGTCTGTAGGTCAGTCCTGCTATACCTATGACCCGAAACATAAGCCGAGTTTGTGTTTTCAGACAAACTGTCCAAACAGCCCTGGCCTACACACCCCTACAGGCTCAGGCCCCTGGAGCCAAACCTGACGACTGTGCTTGCCCTCTCCAAGGGAATTGTATGTGCCCATTCCAATGGCCACAACCCTACTAAAGGATAAACATACAAAGTCCCTGAGGCCATCCCAATATTTGTGGCTTCCCAGGACAAACAGGGGAAATCTGGGAACATCTGAGCACCTACCTGCACTCAGACCCCTAGACTGATGTCCCCAGATGTAAAAAAGGAACGAACAGGCCCCTAGGCTTCTATCGGATCCATTGCTAAGGTTTCCAGCTATCTCTCCTCAGAGGCCTGGATTTCAATAACAGCATATGGCTGTTCTTGACTCACCCATCAGAACAAATCTCATCTACACATGGGAAACTTGCACGATGGAGCTGTGTGAAAGCCTCTCTTTAGGAGAACCCTTCATGGCCCCAGTGCCACCGCTTCATTCCAAGGTCTCCATAGACACAAAATCATATTAGGACACATCCACGGGAGAGTCCATTTCAACTCAGCCTCCTCGGTGGCTTCGCTGATCCAGCAGATCTAACCTGTCTTGTTGCTTAGAGACAATTGAAATGTGAGGTGGGCTACCAAGCCATCCATCCTTAGAACCCTGCTCAGAATCGTTTTCCTGGAGCCAACCAACAGGTCTCAATTGTCCTGCAGAAGAATCTTTGCAGTTGGGAGATTCTCACAACTCCGAAGGTGGGAAAACGCCCATGGCCCCGTGATCCACCCCCCCTTCAAGAAGGGTCATCAGGGAAAGAATGTCCAACCTGAGTGCTCGTCTAATCCTCGCCCTGACTGCAGATGCACGAGATCTCGATTCAGGTCTGTAGATTGTGCCTGCCATATGCTCACCCAGAAACATAGGCCTAGCTTGGCTTCCTCAGACTTCCGTCCTCAGACTACTGTCCCACAAGACCTCCAGTTTTGGCAACCCAGAACTACAATGCAGCACTCTTCCTGCCCTCCAGAAGAAAAACATTGCCCTCTGGGGCTACCCAGAAACCGCAAATGAGGATCAACATGCATGCCATTCGGCTCTACCCCAAATATATAAGCTGATCTGGGCACTAATGCCCTTTCTGACACAGCCTGAGCCTGGACCTCCTGGCCCCACCCTGACAGCTGGCCACACACTGAGCACATCGGACCCGCCATGGCCTTAGGTCGTCATCTCTTCTCAACCTCGGTTTTCAGGCTTCAGAACCTAGACCTTATCTCAAATCACGGCTCGGGTATGAAAATGATGCAGAAATCAGAACTCTTTCCCCAGGGCATGAAACCTTGTGGTTGGCATGTTGTCCAAGGTTCAGTATCGTTGAAACCAGTGTGGCCCATGAGGCCCCCGCCCATGCTTGCGGGCCACATTGGTCACAAACACACATTGTGACCCCTCAGCCTGAGCCCAGTCCATAGGTAAGGCCTTTCAGTGGCTGGATGGAGAGACAGCATATTGGGCCTGCCATGCCCCTAGGCCCTAATTTTTAACCATAGTTCGGATTGTCCCTTCACTCTTCCCCAGGGCTCTGCTTTGAATTCCTCTTTTGGTGGGGGACACCTGAGGTAACAAACCTGAAAGGAGTCCTCCCATCCCACAGACTGACGAAAAACAATTGGGATCGGGCCAAGTCCACAGAGAGCAAGATTCATCCATGGCCCATGAGGCCTCCCCAACATTCCACGGCCATCGCTGATACAAAATCCAGAGACAAAAGCCTGAGCACGTGCCTCAGACTCGCTCATTCTTCATATTCTGAAGAGTTCTTCAGATAAGAACCACACGGTACTCAAATGCACCCAAAATATATAGTCTACCCTGTCTAATGCCCTGTCTGACACAGCATGAGCCCACACCTCCAGACCTTCGCTCAACAGCTAGCCACACACTGAGCTCATTGTACCCATCAGGTCCTTAGGTCTTCATCTCTTCCCAACCTCGGTTTTCGGGTTTCAGAACCTAGACCTAAACTCCAATCACTCTCCAGGGGTGAACGTGATGCAGAAATCACAACTCTTCCTTCGCCATGGCCGGAAACCTTGTGGTTGGCATATTCTCCAACGTTCAGTGTAGTAGAATCCAGCGTGGCCCATGAGGCCCTTCCCATGCTTGAGGGCCTTGTTGGGCACAAATAGGCATTGTGACCCTCAGCATGAGCCCTGTCCTCAAGGAAGACCTCTCAGTGTCTGAATCAAGAGCCCACATATTGGACTTGCCATGCCCCTAGGCCCCCAAACTTAAACAGAGGTGGGGTTATCCAGTTGTCCCTACCAAGGACTCTGCTCGGGAATCCCTCTTTTATTGGCACACATGAGGTACATAAAATAAAATAAGAAAACAGAAAGGACACCTCCCATCCCACAGAATGTACCCGAACTCTTGGGATTGGGTCAAATCCTCAGAGAAGGAAAGCCGTCCACACCCATGAGGCCACGCCAGCATTCGACCCACATTGTTGACACAAATCCAGAGACAAAACCTGAGCAAGCACCTCAAACTCACCCTTTTTCATATCCCGAAGTGTTATCACGGTCTGTAGATTGGGCGTGCCATACCTATGTCCCCAATCCTAAGCGGAATTTGTGTTTCCAGACTTCTGTCCCCACAGGCCTGGCCCACACACCCTCAAGGCTGGGCCCCTAGAGCCAAACTCAGAACTGTGCCTGCCCTCTCCAGGGGATTTCTGCCCATTCCATTGGCCACAACCCTATAGATTAGGAGAAATTCCAAAATCCCGAGGCCATTCACAATATTATAGGCTGCCCAGGACAAACAGGGGCGATCTGACACAAGCCGAGCTACTACCTCCCCTCAGATCCATAGACACTTATCCCCAGGAAAGAGATTGAAACGGACAGGCACCTAGGCCCTAATCATATCCATTGCTTTTGTTTCCAGGCATCTCTCCTCAGAGGCCTGGTTTCCAATACCAGCATATGGGAGATTCCTTAGGCACTCATCAAAACAATTCTCTTCTCTACATAGGAAACGTACTCTTTAGAGCTCCATCAAAACCTCCGGTTATGAACATCCCTCAAGGCCCCGGATCAAGCACCCCATTCCAAGGTCTCCATGGACACAAATGCACATTATGACCCATCCTCAACTCACCCATTTCAACACACCCGCCTCGGTTACTCCCCTAGATCCAGCAGATCGAACTTGCCTTGGCGCTATGATACACCTGGAATGGGAGGCAGGCTGCCCAGGCATCCATCCTTAGAACCCTGCTCTGGATAACTTCCTTATGGGATGTCCTGGAGCCATCCAGCAGGTCTCGACTGTCCCACGGAAGGAATCATTGCGGTTTGGAGCATCTCACAATTCCCATCGTGGGAAAACCTCCATGGCCTCGTGACACCCTCCCCTTCATGAAGGGGCCGTCATGGACAGAAACTCCAACCTGAGCCAACGTCTGATCCTAGCTCTGTCTTCAGGTACACGGGATCTCGAATCATCTCTGCAGAGGGTTCCTGCCGTCCCCTCACCCCGAAATCTAAGTCTGGCTTGCGTTCTCAGAATTTTTTTCCTCACACTTCTGGCCCACAAGCCTTCCAGTTTGGGAATTCTGGAGCCACTATGTGGCACTGTGTCTTCCTTCCAGTAGAAAAACGTTGCCCTCTGGGGCTACCCAGTAACCACAAATGAGTACCAACCTGCACGAAACTCGACTGCACCCCAATGATACAGTCTAGCCTGGGCACTAATTCCCTGTCTGCCACAGCCTGAGCCTGCACCTCCCAACCCACACTCAACAGCTGGCCGAACACTGAGCACATCAGTCACACCATGGCCTTAGGTCTTCATCTCTTCCCAACCTCAGTTTTCAGGCTTCAGAACCTAGACCTTAAATCCAATCACAGTCCAGGAGTGAAAGTGTTGCAGAAATTAGAACTCCTTCTTCCCCATGGCCAGAAAACTTGTGGTTGCCATATTGTGCAACGTTCAGTGTAGGAGAAACCAGCATGGTACATTAGGCCACGCCCTGACTTGAGGGGCTCCTTGGGCACAAAAACTCTTTGTGAAACTCAATGTGAGCCATATGCTCAAGGAAGGCCTCTCAGTGTCTGGACCAAGAGCCCACATATGGGGCTTGCCATGTTCTTAGGTCCCAATGTTAACCAGAGTTCTGGTTGTCCAGTCGCCCCTCCCCAGGACTCTGCTGTGGAATCCCTCTTTTGGTGGTCCACCTGAGGTAAAAAAAAAACAAAAAAAAAAAAAAAAAAAAAAAAAAAAAAAACAGAAAGGCCTCCTCCCTTCCCACAGAATGACCCCAAACTCTTGGGATTGGGTCAAATCCCCAGAAAGGGAGCCTCATCGATGGCCCATGAGGACACCCGGACATTCCATGGCAATCGGTGACACATATACAGAAAAAAATAAGCATGAGCAAGCACCTCACTTTCGCCCTTTGTTCATATCCCGAAGAGTTCTCCTCACGGTCTATATATCGGGCCGGCCATACCTACAGACCCAAACCTAAGTGGAGTTTGTGTTTTCAGACATTTGTCCAAATAGCCCTGGACCACACACGCTCCACACTTGGGTCCCTGGAGCCACACCTCAGGACTGTGCTTCCCTTTCACGAGAATTCTTCCCATTCCATTGGCCACAACCTTGCAAATTAGGAAAAACCTCCAAAGTTAAAGGAGGCCATCCCAATAGTGTAGGCCTCCCAGGACAAACAGGTGTGATCTCAAACCAGCTGAGCAACTACCTCCACACAGACAAAAGATGTCCCCAGAGAAGAATATTGAACCGGACAGGCCCCTAGGCCCTAATCAGATCCATTGCTTTGGTTTCCAGGCATCTCTCCTCAGAGACCTCATTTCCAATACCAGTAAATGGTGGTTTCCTGAGGCACCAATAAGAACAAATCTCGTCTCCCCATGGAAAACTTGCTCATTGGAGCTTTGTTATAACCTCTGGTTAGTAGAATCCATCAGGGCCCTGTGCCACTGCCCCATAACAAGGTCTCAATGGACTCAAACCAACATTAAGACCATCCTCAGGAAAGTCCATTTCAACTCATTTAAGACCATCCTCAGGAAAGTCCATTCCAACTCAGCCCCCTCTGATGCTACCCCAAGCCAGAAGATCAAACGTTTCTTGTTGCTAGGAGACAATTGGAATTGAGGCTGTCTGCCCAGGCATCCATACTTAGAACCCTGTTCTGGAAAAATACCTTATGAGACGTCCTGGAGCCATCCAACAAATCTTAATTGTCCCACAGAAGGAATCCTTGCGGTTTGGAGCATCTCACAACTCTAATAGTGGGAAAACCCCCATGGCCTCATAATGCCCCCCCCTCATGAAGGGGCCAACATGGACAGAAACTACAACCTCAGCCAAAGTCTGATCCTCGACCTGACTTCAGACTCATGAGGTCTCAATTCAGCTCTGCAGAGTGTGCCTGCCATGTCCATTCCCCGAAACCTAAGCCTAGCTTGTGTTCTCAGACTTCCGTCCTCACTCTCCTGGCCCACAAGCCCTCCAGTTTGGGAATTCCGAAGCCACAATGCAGCACTCTGCCTGCCCTCCAGAAGAAAAACTTTGCCCTATGCTGCTAATAAGAAACCCCAAATGATTATCTAATGCATGCCACTCGACTGTAAAGCAATTATACAGCCTACCCTGAATACGAATGCCCTGTCTGGCACAGCCTGAGACAAGACATCCCAAACGACACCTAGACAGCTGGCTCCAACCTGGACACAAGGGACCCGCTATGGCTGTAGTTCGTCATCTCTTCCCAACCTCGGTTTTCAGGCTTCAGAACCTAGACCTTATCTCCAATCACTGCCCAGGGGTGAACGTGATGCAGAAATTAGAATTCCTCCTTTCCCATGGCCAGAAACCTTGTGGTTGTCATGTTGTCCAACGTTCAATGTGGGAAAACCTGCATTGTCGGAAAGGCGGGCCAGTGCTTGAGGGCCGCCTAGGGCACAGACATGCATTGTGACCTGTAGCGTGAGTCCCGTATTAAAGTAACGCCTCTCAGTGGCTGGACCAAGATCCTGCATATGGGGCTTGTCATATCCATAGGCCCCCAGGCTTAACCAGAGAGCGAGTATTCCAGTTGTCAGTACCCACGGCTATGCTCCAGAATCCCTCTACTGGGGGGACACATGAAGCAGAAAACAGGACTCTTCCCTTCCCACAGAATGACCCCAACCTCTTGGGGGCTGGACAAACTACCAGAGAGGGAGACTTCTACGACCCATGAGGCAACTCCTACATTAAACGGCCATTGTGGACAAAATATCCAGAGACAAAAGACTGAGCGACTGCCTCCCTCTCACCCTTCTTTCATATATCCAGAGGAGCTCCCCTCACGGACTGTGGATCAGCCCTGCCATAACCTCTGCCCCAAACCTGAGCTGAGTTTGGGTTTTTGGATGTCTGTCTGCACAGCCGTGACACACACCTCCTTCAGGCTGGGATCTCTGGAGATACACCACAGAACTGTGCCTGCTCTCTCCTAAGAAACTGCCCGTTCCATTGGCCACAACTCTACAAAATAGTAGAAACCTCAAGGTCCCCAAGGACATCCCACTACCGCAAGCCGCACTGGACAAACAGGGGCATTATGACACCAGCTGAGCAACTAATACCTCCATGCAGACACACAGACTGATATCCACAGAGACAGAAGATTGAACCAGACAGGCCCCTAGGCCCTATTATGAACTCTGGCTTTGGTGTCCAGGTATCACTCCTCAGAGGCCTGGGTTCGAAGACCAGCATATGGGGCTATCCGGAGGCACCAGACAGAACACCTCACATCTCCACATGGAAAGCTTCCTTGTTGGAGTTGTGTCAAACCCTTCGGGTTGGAGAATCCTGCAGAGTCCCTTAGCTACTGCCACATTCCAAGGTCTCCATGGCCACCAACCCACATTATGACTCATCCTCAGGAAAGTCCATTTAAGCTCAGCCTTCTGGGTAGCTCACCCAAGAGCCCGCAGATTGAGCGTGCCTTGTCTCGACCAGGCAATGGGAAGGTGAGTTGGCGTTTCTCGGCATCCATACTCAGGCCCCTCCTCTCGAGTCTTTCTGTATGGGGCATCCTGGAACCATCCAATAGTACTCGACTGTCCTGAAGAAGGAAACTTTGAAGTTTGGAGCAGCTCACTACTCCCAGCGTAGGGAAACCTCCCTGGCCTCATGGCGCCCCCCCACCCACTTCAGGAAGGGGCCGTCATGGACACAAACTCCAGCTTGAGGCAAACATCTGATACTCGCCCTGACCTCAGATGCAGGAGATCTCGATTCATCCTGTGCACAGTGGGCCCAAACCTCGTGCTACCTTGTGTTTTCAGACTTCCTTCCTCACACTTCTGGCAAACATGTCCTGAAGACTTGGAATCTGGAACCAAAATGCAGCCCTATGCTGGCCCTCCAGAAGGAAAACGTTGCTCTATGGGGATCTCCATAAACCCCAAATGAGGATCCACCTGCTCGGTTCTCGACCTCACCCCAATTGGATTGTTCGGGTTGTCCATTCACGCCTCCCCAGAGCTCTGCTTTGGAATCCCACTTTTGGTGGGACACCTGAGGTAACAAAACTAAAAGGACTCCTCCCATCCTTCAGATTGACCCCAAACAATTGGGATTGGACCAAATTCACAGAGAGGAAGTCTCGTCCATGGCCCATGAGGCCTCCCCGAGATTCCACAGCCATCGTTGACAACAAATCCAGAGACAAACGTCTGAGCAAGCGCCTCACACTCTCGCTCTTTTGTCGTATCCCGAAGAGTTCTCCTCACGGTCTGTAGATCGGGCCTGCCATACCTACTTCCCAAACCTATTCCGAGTTTGTGTTTGCAGACTTCTGTCCCCACATTCCTGGCCCACAACCCTTCAGGCTGGGGCCCCTGGAGCCACACATCAGGACTGTGCCTGTCCATACCACGGGAATTCTGCCCATTCCATTGTCCACAATCGTACAAATTAGGACAAACCTCCAGAGTCCCCAAGGACATCCCAATAATGTAGGCCGCCCAAGACAAACAAGGGTCATCTGAAACCAGCTGAGCATCTACCTCTACTCAGCGTAGATGGATGTCCCCAGAGAAGAAGATTGAATCAGACAGGCCCCTAGGCCTGAATCAGATTCATTGCTTTCGGTTACAGGTATCTCTCCTCAGAGGCCTGGTTTCCAATATTAGCATATGGGGATATCATGAGACAGCAATCAGAACAAATCTCTTCTCCACATGGGAAAATTATCCTTTGAAGATGTCTCAAAACCTCCAGTTAGGAGAATCCTTCAGGGCCTGTGTGCCACTGCCCCATTACAAGGCCTCCATAGACACAAAATCATATTAGGACACATGCACGGAAGAGTGCAATTCAACTCAGCATATTTGGTTGCTCCGTGAGATCCAGCAAATCTAACTTGTCTTGTTGCTAGGAGACAATTGGAATGCGAGGTGGCCTACGCCCGCCATCCATCCTTAGAACCCTGCTCAGAATCATTGGCCTGGAGCCAACCAACAGGTGTCAATTTTCCTGCAGAAAAATCTTTGCAGTTGGGAACTTCTCACAACTCCCATCGTGAGAAAACCCCATGGCCTCGTGATACCCACCCGCCTTCATGAAGGGGCCATCAGGGACATAAGGTCCAACCTGAGAAATAGTCTGATCCTCACCCTGACTACAAATGCACGAGATCTCGATTCAGGTCTGTAGATTGTGCCTGCCATGTCCTCACCCAGAAACCTAAGCCTAGCTTGTGTCCTCAGACTTCCGTCCTCAGACTAATGGCCCACAAGCCCTCCAGTTTGGCAATCCAGAATTACAATGCAACACTCTGCTTGCCCTCCAGAAGAAAAACATTGCCATCTGGGGCTACCTAGAAACCCGAAATGAAGATCAACCTGCATGCTACTTGGCTGCACCCAAAATATATAGGGTGACCTGGGCAATAATGCCCTTTCTGACACAGCCTGAGCCTGGACCCCCTGGCCCCACCGAGACAGCTTGCCGCTCACTGAGCACATAGGACCACCAGCCATTGCCTTAGGTCTTTATCTCTTCCCAAACTCGGTTTTCAGGATTCAGATCCTAGACCTTATCTCCAATCACTGGCCAGGTTTGAATATAATGCAGAAATCAGAACTCCTTCCCAATGGCAAGAACCTTGTGGTTGGCTTGTTGTCCAACATTCAGTATAGTGGAAACCTGTTTGTCCGATGAAGCCCCGCCATTGCTCGTGGGCCACATAGGTGGCAAACTCACATTGTGACCCACAGACTTAGCCCAGTCCTCAGGTAAGACCTCTCAGTGTCTGTATGAAGAGACAGCATATTGGGCTTGCCATGACCATACGCCCCAATTTTTAACCATAATTCGGGTTGTTCCTTCATTCATTCTTCCCCAGGGCTCTGCTTTGGAATTCCTCTTTTGGTGGGACACCTGATGTAACAACCCTGAAAGGAGTCCTCCATCCAACAGATTGACGAAAAACAATTGGATCGGGCCAAATCCACAGAGAGCAAGATTCGTCCATGGCCCATGAGGCCTCCTCGACATTCCACGGCCATCGCTGGAACAAAATCCAGAGAAAAAAGTCTGAGCAAGCGCCTCAGACTCGCACTTTCTTCATATCCTGAAGATGTCTTCTCATGGTTTGTAGATCGGGCCTGCCATAACTACGACCCAATCATAAGCTGAGTTTGTGTTTTCAGACTTCTGTCCTCAAAGTCCTGGGCCACACACCATCCAGGCTGGGGACCCTGGAGCCACACATTAGGACTGTGCCTACCCAATCCATGGGAATTCTGCCCATTCCATTGTCCAAAATCGTACAAATTAGGAGAACCCTCCAAAGTCCTTGAGGCCATCCCAATAGTATAGGTCGCCCGGGACAAAAAAGGGCAGTCTGACACCAGCTGAGCATCTAACTCCACTCATACTCTAGATGGATGTCCCCAGAGAAGAAGATTGAACCAAACAGGACCCTAGGCCAAAATCGGATCCATTGCTTTGGTTTAAAGGCATGTCTCCTCAAAACCCTGGATTCCAATACCAGCATTGGCATTTTCCTGAGGCACCCATCAGAACCAAACTCGTCTCCACAAGGAAACTTGTGCATGGGAGCTATGTCAAAAGCTGAGGAGAATACTTCAGGGTCCCGGTGCCACCGCCCCATTTAAAGGCCCTCATGGAAACAAACACACATTAGACCCATCCTCAGGAAAGTCCATTTCAACTCAGCCACCCCGTTTGTTCCCACAGAGCCATCAGATCTAAACTGTCTTGTCGCTAGGAGACAATTGGAATGCGAGGCGGGCTTCCCAGGCATCCATCCTCGAACGTTGGTCTGGACTCATCCATATGGGATGTCCTGGAGCTGTCCAACAGGTCTCAATTGTCCCGCAGAAGGAATCCTAGGAGGGGGCATCCAACCACTCCAAACGTGGGAAAACCTCCACGGCCTCGAGATTCGGCTCCCTTCATGAAGGGGCCGTCATGAACAGAAAATCCAAGCTGAGCCAACGTCTGATACTCGCTCTGACTTCAGATGCATGAGATATTGCCTCAAATCTTCAGGAGGTACATGCCGTGCCCTCGCTCTGAAACCCAAGTCTAGCTTGTGTTCTCAGACTTCCATCCTCACACTCCTGGCCCCGAAGCCCCCACAAGTTTGCCAATTCCTGACCATCATTGCAGCACTCTGCCTGCCCTCAAGAAACAAAATATTGCCCAATGAACTGCCCGGGCACATTAAATGGAATAAACCTACACGGCACTCGAATGTACCCTAATTATATAGTCTAACCTGGGCAGTAATGCACTGTCTGACACAACCAGAGCCGGGACCTCCTGAGCAACAACCAGACAGCTGACCGAACACTGAGCACATAAGACCCCCGCCATGGCCTTAGGTCATCATCTCTGCCCTACCTCAGATTTCAGGCTTCAGAACCTGGACCTTATCTCCAAACACTGCCCAGGGGTGACTGTGATGCAGAAATCGAAACTCCTGCTTACCCAAGGCAAGAAACCTTGTGCTTGCCATGTTGTCCTACGTTCAGTGTAGGGGAAACCAGCATTCATCCTGGGACCCCGCCCATTCTTGAGTGCGACAAGGGCATAAACACGCATTGTGACCCTCAGCGTGAGTCCTGACCTCTAGTAAATCCTCTCAGTGGCTGGACCATTAGATGACATAATGGGCTTGACATGTCCCTAGGCCCCAATTTTAACCAGATTTCTAGTTGTCCAGTCACAACTCCCCAGGGCTCTACTCTGGAATCCCTCATTTGGTGGGACCCCTGAGATAGAAAAACAAAACAAAACAAATCAACAACAACAAAAAAAACGGACTTCTTCCATCCCACAGAGTGACCCCAAACTCCTTGGACGGGGCCAAACCCACAGAGAGTAAGACTCGTCCATTTCCCATGAAGTCACCCGGAAATTTCACGACCATGAGTGACACAATATCTAGAGACAAAAACGTGAGCAAGACCCTCACACTCGCCCATTTTTCATATCCCAAAATGTTCTCCTCATGGTCTGTAGATCAGTCCTGCCATACCTATGACCCGAAACATAAGCCGAGTTTGTGTTTTCAGACAACTGTCCATACAGCCCTGGCCTACACACCCTACAGGCTCAGGCCCCTGAGGCCACACCTGAAGACTGTACTTACCCTCTCCAAGGGAATTGTATGTGCCCATTCCAATGGCCACAACCCTACTAAGAGGATAAACCTCCAAAACTCCTGAGGCCATCCCAATAGTTGTGGCTTCCCAGGACAAACAGGGGCAATCTGGGCCCATCTGAGCACCTACCTGCACTCAGAACCGTAGACTGATATCCCCAGAGGTAATAAGGTAAGAACAGGCCCCTAGGCACCTATCGGATCCATTGCTTTGGGTTCGAGGCATCTCTCCTCAGAGGCCTGGATTTAAATAACAGCATATGGCTGTTTCTTGACTCACCATCAGAACAAATCTCATCTACACATGGGAAACTTGCACGATGGAGCTGTGTGAAAGACTCTCTTTAGGAGAACCCTTCAGGGCCCCAGTGCCACCGCTTCATTCTAAGGTCTCCATAGACACAAAATCATATTAGGTCGCATCCACGGGAGAGTCCATTTCAACTCAGCCTCCTCGGTTGCTCCCCCAGATCCAGCAGATCTGACCTGTCTTGTTGCTTGGAGACAATTGGAATGCGTGGTGGGCTACCCAGCCATCCATCCTTAGAACCCTGCTCAGAATCATTGTCCTGGAGCCAAACAACAGGTCTCAATTGTCCTACAGAAGAATCTTTGCAATTGGGACCTTCTCACAAGTCCCATCGTCGGAAAACCCCCATGGCCTCACGATCCAACCCGCTTCAAGAAGGGGCCATCAGGGACAGAATGTCCAACCTGAGCGATCGTCTGATTCTCGCCCTGACTTTAGAAGCACGAGATCTCGATTCAGATCTGTAGACTGTGCCTGCCATATCCTCACCCAGAAACCTAGGCCTAGCTTGGGTTCTCAGACTTCCGTCCTCAGACTACTGAACCACAAACCCTCCAGTTTGGCAATCCAGAACTACAATGCAGCACTCTGCCTCTCCTCAAGAATAAATCATTACCCTCTGGGGCTACCCAGAAACCCCAATTGAGGATCAACCTGCACGCCATCGGCTGTACCCCAAATATATAGGCTGACCTGGGCACTAATGCCCTTTCTCACACAGCCTGAGCCAGGAAGTCCTGGCCTCACCCAGACAGCTGGGCGCACACTGAGCACATCGGACCCGCCATGGCCTTAGTTCGTCATCTCTTCTCAACCTCGGTTTTCAGGCTTCAGAACCTATACCTTATCTCCAATCACGGCCCGGGTTTGAAAATGATGCAGAAAGCAGAAATCTTTACCCATGGCAAGAAACCTTTTGGTTGGCATGTACTCCAGGTTCAGTGTACTTAAAACCAGAGTGGCCCAGAGGCCCCGCCCAGGCTTGCGGGCCACATTGATCACAAACACACATTGTGACCCTCAGCGTGAGCCCAGTCCTCAGGTAAGGCCTCTCAGTGGCTGGATGGAGAGACAGCATATTGGGCTTGCCATGCCCCTAGGCCCCAATTTTTAACCGTAGTTCGGGTTGTCCCTTCACTCTTTCCCAGGGCTCTGCTTTGGAATTCCTCTTTTGGTGGGACACCTGAGGTAACAAACCTGAAAGGAGTCCGCCCATCCCACAGATTGACGAAATACAATTGGGATCGGGCCAAATCCACAGAGAGCAAGATTCGTCCATGGCCCATGAGGCCTCCCCAACATTCCAGGGCCATCGCTGATATAAAATCTAGAGACAAAGCCTGAGCACGTGCCTCAGACTCGCTCTTTCTTCATATCCTAGAGAGTTCTACTTCAGATAAAAACCGACACGGCACTCGAATGCACCCAAAATATATAGTCTAACCTGGGCACTAATGCACTGTCTGACAACCTGTGCTCGGACCTCTTGACCAACACCCAGACAGCAGACCACACACTGAGCACATCAGACCCGCCATGGCCTTAGGTCATCATCTCTTCCCTACCTCAGTTCTCAGGCTTAGGAACCTAGACCTTATTTCCAATCACTGCCCTCGGGTCCCTGTGATGCAAAAATCAGAACTCTTCCTTACCCATGGCAAGAAACCTTGTGGTTGGCATGTTGTCCAACGTTCAGTGTAGGAGAAACCAGCATTCACCCTGAAGCCCCGCACATTCTTGAGTGCGACGAGGGCATAAACACGCATTGTGACCCTCAGCGTGAGTCCTGTCCTGTACTACGTCCTTTCAGAGCTGGACCATTAGATGTCATAATGGGCTTAACATGTCACTAGGCCCCAACTTTTAACCAGATTTCAGGTTGTCCAGTCGCCCCTCCCCAGGGCTCTACTCTGGAATCATTCATTTGGTTGGACCCTGAGGTAGAAAAACAAAAAAAAACAAATCAATAACAACAGAAAAACGGACTTATTCCATCGCACAGAATGACCCCAACTCTTTGGACGGGGCCAATCCCCCAGAGAGTAAGACTCGCCCATTTCCCATGAAGTCACCCGGAAATTTCATGACCATGACTGACACGATATCCAGAGACAAAAACTTGAGCAAGAGCCTCACACTCGCCCTTTTTTCATATCCCGAAGAGTTCGCCTCATGGTCTCTAGATCAGTCCTGCCAAACTTATGACTCGAAACATAAGCCGAGTTTGTGTTTCCAGACAACTGTCCAAACAGCCCTGGCCTACACACCCTACAGGCTAAGGTCCCTGGAGCCAAACCTGACGACTGTGTTGCCCTCTCCAAGGGAATTGTGTGTGACCATTCCAATGGCCACAACCCTACAAAGAGGATAAACCTCCAAAGTCCCTGAGGCCATCCCAAATTTGTGCCTTCCCAGGCCAAACAGGGGCAATATGGGGACATTGAGCACCTACCGGCACTCAGACCCGTAGACTGATGTCCCCAGATGTAAAAAGGAACGAACAGGCCCCTAGGCACCTATCGGATCCATTGCTTTGGCTTCCAGGCAACTCTCCTCAGAGGCCTGGATTTCAATAACAGCATATGGCTTTCTTGACTCACCCATCAGAACAAATCTCATCTACACATGGGAAACTTGCACGATGGAGCTATGTGAAAGCCTCTCTTTAAGAGAACCCTTCAGGGCCCTAGTGCCACCGCTTCATTCCAAGGTCTCCATAGACACAAAATCATATTAGGACACATCCACAGGAGAGTCTATTTCAACGCAGCCTCCTCGGTTGCTCCCCCAGATCCAGCAGATCTAACCTGTCTTGTTGCTTGGAGACAATTGGAATGCGTGGTGGGCTACCCAGAGATCCATCCTTAGAACCCTGCTCGGAATCGTTGTCCTGGAGCCAACCAACAGGTCTCAATTGTCCTGCAGAAGAATCTTTGCATTAGGGAGCTTCTCACAACTCCCGTCGTGGGAAAACCCCCATGGCCTCGTGATCCACCCCCCTTTCAAAGGGGGGCCATCAGGGACAGAATGTCCAAACTGAGCGATCGTCTGATCCTTGCCCTGACTTCAGATGCACGAGATCTCGATTCAGGTCTGTAGATTGTGCCTGCCATATCTCACCCAGAAACCTAGGCCTAGCTTGGGTTCTCACACCTCCGTCCTCAGACTACTGGCCCACAAGCCCTCCATTTGGCAATCCAGAACTACAATGCAGCACACTGCCTGCCCTCCAGAAGAAAATCATTGCCATCTGGGGCTACCCAGAAACCCCAAATGAGGATCAATGGGGCACGCCATTCGGCTGTACCCCAAATATATAGGCTGACCTGGGCACTAATGCCCTTTCTGACACAGCCTGAGCCAGGACCTCCTGGCCCCACCCAGACAGCAGGCCGCACACTGAGCACATTGGACCCGCCATGGCCTTAGTTCGTCATCTCTTCTCAACCTCGGTTTTCAGGCTTCAGATCCTAGACCTTAATTCCAATCACGGCCCTGGTTTGAAATCAGAACTCTTTCCCTATGGCAAGAAAACTTGTGGATGGCATGTTGTCCAAGGTTCAGTGTTGTTGAAACCAGTGTGGCCCATGAGGCCCCGCCCATGCTTGCTGGCCACATTGGTCACAAACACACATTGTGACCCTCAGCCTGAGCCCAGTCCTCAGGTAAGGCCTCTCAGGGCCGGATGGAGAGAGAGCATACTGGGCTTGCCATGCCCCTAGGCCCCAATTTTTAACCGTAGTTCGGGTTGTCCCTTCACTCTTCCCCAGGGCTCTGCTTTGGAATTCCTCTTTGGTGGGACACCTGAGGCAACAAACCTGAAAGGAGTCCTCCCATCCAACAGATTGACGAAAAACAATTGGGATCGGGCCAAATCCACAGAGAGCAAGATTCGTCCATGGCCCATGAGGCCTCCCCAGCATTCCCCGGCCATCGCTGATACAAAATCCAGAGACAAAAGCCTGAGCACGCGCCTCAGACTCGCTCATTCTTCATATCCTGAAGAGTTCTTCAGATAAGAACCCACACGGCACTCGAAGGCACCCAAAATATATAGTCTAACCTGGGCACTAAAGCACACTCTGACAACCTGAGCCCGGACCTCGTGACAAACACACAGACAGCTGACCGCACACTGAGCACCTCAGACCCGCCATGGCCTTAGGTCATCATCTCTTCCGTACCTCAGTTTTCAGGCTTCAGAACCTAGTCCTTATCTCCAATCACTGCCCAGGGTGACTGTGATGCAGAAATCAGAACTCTTCCTTATGCAGGGCAAGAAACCATGTGTTTGGCATGTTGTCCAACGTTCAGTGTAGGAGAAACCAGCATTAACCCTGAGGCCCCGCCCATTCTTGAGTGCGACGAGGGCATAAACACGCATTGTGACCCTCAGCGTGAGTCATGTCCTCTACTACGTCCTTTCAGAGCTGGACCATTAGATGTCATAATGGGCTTAACATGTCCCTAGGCCCCAATTTTTAACCAGATTTCTGGTTGTCCAGTCGCCCCTCCCCAGGGCTCTACTCTGGAATCCCTCATTTGTTGGGTCCCCTGAGGTAGAAAAACAAAACAAAACAAATCAATAACAACAGAAAAACGGACTTATTCCATCGCACAGAATGACCCCAAACTCTTTGGACGGGGCCAATCCCCCAGAGAGTAAGACTCGTCCATTTCCCATGAAGTCACCCGGAAATTTCATGACCATGACTGACACGATATCCAGAGACAAAAACTTGAGCAAGAGCCTCTCACTCGCCCTTTTTTCATATCCCGAAGAGTTCGCCTCATGGTCTCTAGATCAGTCCTGCCAAACTTATGACTCGAAACATAAGCCGAGTTTGTGTTTCCTGACAACTGTCCAAACAGCCCTGGCCTACACACCCTACAGGCTAAGGTCCCTGGAGCCAAACCTGACGACTGTGTTGCCCTCTCCAAGGGAATTGTGTGTGACCATTCCAATGGCCACAACCCTACAAAGAGGATAAACCTCCAAAGTCCCTGAGGCCATCCCAAATTTGTGCCTTCCCAGGCCAAACAGGGGCAATATGGGGACATTGAGCACCTACCGGCACTCAGACCCGTAGACTGATGTCCCCTGAGGTAAAAAGGAACGAACAGGCCCCTAGGCACCTATCGGATCCATTGCTTTGGCTTCCAGGCATCTCTCCTCAGAGGCCTGGATTTCAATAACAGCATATGGCTTTCTTGACTCACCCATCAGAACAAATCTCATCTACACATGGGAAACTTGCACGATGGAGCTATGTGAAAGCCTCTCTTTAAGAGAACCCTTCAGGGCCCTAGTGCCACCGCTTCATTCCAAGGTCTCCATAGACACAAAATCTTATTAGGACACATCCACAGGAGAGTCCATTTCAACGCAGCCTCCTCGGTTGCTCCCCCAGATCCAGCAGATCTAACCTGTCTTGTTGCTTGGAGACAATTGGAATGCGAGGTGGGCTACCCAGCCATCCATCCTTAGAACCCTGCTCGGAATCGTTGTCCTGGAGCCAACCAACAGGTCTCAATTGTCCTGCAGAAGAATCTTTGCATTAGGGAGCTTCTCACAACTCCCGTCGTGGGAAAACCCCCATGGCCTCGTGATCCACCCCCCTTTCAAGAGGGGGCCATCAGGGACAGAATGTCCAAACTGAGCGATCGTCTGATCCTTGCCCTGACTTCAGATGCACGAGATCTCGATTCAGGTCTGTAGATTGTGCCTGCCATATCTCACCCAGAAACCTAGGCCTAGCTTGGGTTCTCACACCTCCGTCCTCAGACTACTGGCCCACAAGCCCTCCATTTGGCAATCCAGAACTACAATGCAGCACACTGCCTGCCCTCCAGAAGAAAATCATTGCCATCTGGGGCTACCCAGAAACCCCAAATGAGGATCAATGGGGCACGCCATTCGGCTGTACCCCAAATATATAGGCTGACCTGGGCACTAATGCCCTTTCTGACACAGCCTGAGCCAGGACCTCCTGGCCCCACCCAGACAGCAGGCCGCACACTGAGCACATTGGACCCGCCATGGCCTTAGTTCGTCATCTCTTCTCAACCTCGGTTTTCAGGCTTCAGATCCTAGACCTTAATTCCAATCACGGCCCTGGTTTGAAATCAGAACTCTTTCCCTATGGCAAGAAAACTTGTGGATGGCATGTTGTCCAAGGTTCAGTGTTGTTGAAACCAGTGTGGCCCATGAGGCCCCGCCCATGCTTGCTGGCCACATTGGTCACAAACACACATTGTGACCCTCAGCCTGAGCCCAGTCCTCAGGTAAGGCCTCTCAGGGCCGGATGGAGAGAGAGCATACTGGGCTTGCCATGCCCCTAGGCCCCAATTTTTAAACCGTAGTTCGGGTTGTCCCTTCACTCTTCCCCAGGGCTCTGCTTTGGAATTCCTCTTTGGTGGGACACCTGAGGCAAAAAACCTGAAAGGAGTCCTCCCATCCAACAGATTGACGAAAAACAATTGGGATCGGGCCAAATCCACAGAGAGCAAGATTCGTCCATGGCCCATGAGGCCTCCCCAGCATTCCCCGGCCATCGCTGATACAAAATCCAGAGACAAAAGCCTGAGCACGCGCCTCAGACTCGCTCATTCTTCATATCCTGAAGAGTTCTTCAGATAAGAACCCACACGGCACTCGAAGGCACCCAAAATATATAGTCTAACCTGGGCACTAAAGCACACTCTGACAACCTGAGCCCGGACCTCGTGACAAACACACAGACAGCTGACCGCACACTGAGCACCTCAGACCCGCCATGGCCTTAGGTCATCATCTCTTCCGTACCTCAGTTTTCAGGCTTCAGAACCTAGTCCTTATCTCCAATCACTGCCCAGGGGTGACTGTGATGCAGAAATCAGAACTCTTCCTTATGCAGGGCAAGAAACCATGTGTTTGGCATGTTGTCCAACGTTCAGTGTAGGAGAAACCAGCATTAACCCTGAGGCCCCGCCCATCCTTGAGTGCGACGAGGGCATAAACACGCATTGTGACCCTCAGCGTGAGTCCTGTCCTCTAGTACGTCCTCTCAGTGGCTGGACCATTAGATGTCATAATGGGCTTGACATGTCCCTAGGCCCCAATTTTTAAACAGATTTCTGGTTGTCCAGTCGCCCCGCCCCTCCCCAGGGCTCTACTATGTAATCCCTCATTTGGTGGGACACCTGAGGTTGAAAAACAAAACAAAACAAATCAACAACAACAGAACAACGGACTTTTTCCATCCCACAGAATGACCCCAAACTCTTTGGATGGGGCCAAACCCCCAGAGAGTGAGACTCGTCCATTTCCCATGAAGTCTCCCGGAAATTTCACGACCATGAGTGACACGATATCCAGAGATAAAAACTTGAGCAAGAGCCCCACACTCGCCATTTTTTTCATATCTCGAAGAGTTCTACTCATGGTCTGTAGATCAGTCCTTCCATACCTATGACCTGAAACATAAAACGAGTTTGGGTTTTCAGACAACAATCCATAAAGTCCTGACCTACACACCCTACAGGCTCAGGCCCCTGGAACCAAACCTGATGACTGTGCTTGCCCTCTCCAAGGGAATTGTATGTGTCCACTCCAGTGGCCACAATCCTACTAATAGGATAAACCCTGAGGCCATCCTAATATTTGTGGCTTCCCAGGACAAACAGGTGCTATCTGGGAACATCTGAGGACCTACCGGCACTCAGACCCGTAGACTGATGCCCCCAGTGGTAAAAAGGAATGAACAGACCCCTAGGCAACTTTCGGATCCATTGCTTTGGTTTCCAGGGATCTCTCCTCAGAGGCCTGGATTTCAATCACAGCATATGGCTGTTTCTTGACTCACCCATCAGAACAAATCTCATCTACACATGGGAAACTTGCACGATGGAGCTGAGTGAAAGCCTCTCTTTAGGAGAACCCTTCATGGCCCCAGTGCCACCACTTCATTCCAAGGTCTCCATAGACACAAAATCATATTAGGACACATCCACGGGAGAGTCCATTTCAACTCATCCACCTCGGTTGCTACCCCAGATCCAGCAGATCTAACTTGTCTTGTTGCGAGGAGACAATTGGAATGCGAGGTGGGCTACCTAGCCATCCATCCTTAGCACCCTGCTCGGAATCGTTGTCCTGGAGAGAACCAACAGTTCTCAATTGTCCTGCAGAAGAATCTTTGCAGTTGGGAGCTTCTCACAACTACCATCGTAGGAAAACGCCCATGGCCTCGTGATCCACCCCCCCTTCAAGAAGGGGCCATCAGGGACAGAATGTCCAACCTGAGCGATCGTTTGATCCTCGTCCTGACTTCAGATTCACGAGATCTCGATTCAGGTCTGTGGATTGTGACTGCCATATCATCACCCAGAAACCTAGGCCTAGCTTGGGTTCTCAGACTTCCGTCCTCAGACTGCTGGCCCACAAGCCCTCCAGTTTGGAAATCCAGAACTACAATGCAGCACTCTGCCTTCCCTCCAGAAGTAAAACATTGCCCCCGGGGCAACCCAGAAACCCCAAATCAGGATCAACCTGCACGCCATTCCGCTCTACCCCAAATATATAGGCTGTCCTGGGCACTAATGCCCTTTCTGACGCAGCCTGAGCCTGGACCTCCTAGCCCCACCCAGAGAGCTGGCCGCACACTGAGCACATCGGACCCGCCATAGCCTTAGGTCATCATCTCTTCTCAACCTCGGTTTTCAGGGTTCAGAACCTAGACCTTATCTCCAATCACGGCCCGGGTTTGAAAATGAAGCAGAAATCAGAACTCTTTCCCCATGGCAAGAAACCTTGTGGTTGGCATGTTGTCCAAGGTTCAGTGTAGTTGAAACCAGTGTGGCCCATGAGGCCCCGCCCATGCTTGCGGGCCACATTGGTCACAAACACACATTGTGACCCTCAACCTGAGCCCAGTCCTCAGGTAAGGCCTCTCAGTGGCTGGATGGAGAGACAGCATATTGGGCTTGCCATGCCCCTAGGCCACAATTTTTAACCATAGTTCGGGTTGTGCCTTCACTCTTCCCCGGTGCTCTACTTTGGAATTCCTCTTTTGGTGGGACCCCTGAGGTAACAAACCTGAAAGGAGTCCTCCCATCCCACCGATTGACGAAAAACAATTGGGATCAGGCCAAGTCCACAGAGAGCAAGATTCGTCCATGGCCCAAGAGGCGTCCCCACCATTCCACGGCCATCGCTGACACAAAATCCAGAGACAAAAGCCTGAGCACGCGCCCCAGATTCGCTCATTCTTCATATCCTGAAGAGTTCTTCAGTTAAGAAACTATACGGCACTCGAAGGCACCCAAAATATATAGTCTAACCTGGGCACTAATGCACTGTTTGACAACCTGAGCCCGAACCTCGTGACCAACACCCAGACAGCTGACCGCACACTGAGCCCATCGACCCGCCATGGCCTTAGGTCATCATCTCTTCCCTACCTCAGTTTTCAGGCTTCAGAACGTAGACCTTATCTCCAATCACTGCCCAGGGGTGACTGTGATGCTGAAATTAGAACTCTTCCTTACCCATGGCATGAAACCTTGTGGTTGGCATGTTGTCCAACGATCAGTGTAGGAGAAACCAGCATTCACCCTGAGGCCCCACCCATTCTTGAGTGCGACCAAGCATAAACTCGCATTGTCACTCTCAGCGGGAGTCCTGTCCTCTAGTACGTCCTCTCAGTGGCTGTACCATTAGATGTCATAATGGGCTTGACATGTCCCTAGGCCTCAATTTTTAACCAGATTTCTCATTGTCCAGTTGCCCGCCCCAAGGCTCTACTCTGGAATCCCTCATTTGGTGGGACACCTGAGGTTGAAAAACAAAACAAAACAAATCAACAACAACAGAACAACGGACTTCTTCCATCCCACAGAATGACCCCAAACTCTTTGGACGGGGCCAAACCCCCAGAGAGGAAGACTCGTCCATTTCCCATGAAGTCACCCGGAAATTTCACGACCATGAGTGACACGATATCCAGAGACAAAATCTTGAGCAACAGCCTCACACTCGCCCTTTTTTCATATCCGGAAGTGTTCTCCTCATGGTCTGTAGGTCAGTCCTGCTATACCTATGACCCGAAACATAAGCCGAGTTTGTGTTTTCAGACAACTGTCCAAACAGCCCTGGCCTACACACCCTACAGGCTCAGGTCCCTGGAGCCAAACCTGACGACTGTGCTTGCCCTCTCCAAGGGAATTGTATGTGCCCATTCCAATGGCCACAACCCTACTAAAGGATAAACATACAAAGTCCCTGAGGCCATCCCAATATTTGTGGCTTCCCAGGACAAACAGGGGAAATCTGCGAACATCTGAGCACCTACCTGCACTCAGACCCCTAGACTGATGTCCCCAGATGTAAAAAGGAACGAACAGGCCCCTAGGCTCCTATCGGATCCATTGCTAAGGTTTCCAGCTATCTCTCCTCAGAGGCCTGGATTTCAATAACAGCATATGGCTGTTCTTGACTCACCCATCAGAACAAATCTCATCTACACATGGGAAACTTGCACGATGGAGCTGTGTGAAAGCCTCTCTTTAGGAGAACCCTTCATGGCCCCAGTGCCACCGCTTCATTCCAAGGTCTCCATAGACACAAAATCATATTAGGACACATCCACGGGAGAGTCCATTTCAACTCAGCCTCCTCGGTGGCTTCGCTGATCCAGCAGATCTAACCTGTCTTGTTGCTTAGAGACAATTGAAATGTGAGGTGGGCTACCAAGCCATCCATCCTTAGAACCCTGCTCAGAATCGTTTTCCTGGAGCCAACCAACAGGTCTCAATTGTCCTGCAGAAGAATCTTTGCAGTTGGGAGATTCTCACAACTCCGAAGGTGGGAAAACGCCCATGGCCCCGTGATCCACCCCCCCTTCAAGAAGGGTCATCAGGGAAAGAATGTCCAACCTGAGTGCTCGTCTAATCCTCGCCCTGACTGCAGATGCACGAGATCTCGATTCAGGTCTGTAGATTGTGCCTGCCATATGCTCACCCAGAAACATAGGCCTAGCTTGGCTCCTCAG
This sequence comes from Mustela putorius furo, assembly GCF_011764305.1. Lineage (NCBI taxonomy): Eukaryota > Metazoa > Chordata > Mammalia > Carnivora > Mustelidae > Mustela > Mustela putorius. The sequence continues at coordinate 22,280 of NW_025422292.1, read as the reverse complement.
ACTTCCGTCCTCAGACTACTGTCCCACAAGACCTCCAGTTTGGCAACCCAGAACTACAATGCAGCACTCTTCCTGCCCTCCAGAAGAAAAACATTGCCCTCTGGGGCTACCCAGAAACCGCAAATGAGGATCAACATGCATGCCATTCGGCTCTACCCCAAATATATAAGCTGATCTGGGCACTAATGCCCTTTCTGACACAGCCTGAGCCTGGACCTCCTGGCCCCACCCTGACAGCTGGCCACACACTGAGCACATCGGACCCGCCATGGCCTTAGGTCGTCATCTCTTCTCAACCTCGGTTTTCAGGCTTCAGAACCTAGACCTTATCTCAAATCACGGCTCGGGTATGAAAATGATGCAGAAATCAGAACTCTTTCCCCAGGGCATGAAACCTTGTGGTTGGCATGTTGTCCAAGGTTCAGTATCGTTGAAACCAGTGTGGCCCATGAGGCCCCGCCCATGCTTGCGGGCCACATTGGTCACAAACACACATTGTGACCCCTCAGCCTGAGCCCAGTCCATAGGTAAGGCCTTTCAGTGGCTGGATGGAGAGACAGCATATTGGGCCTGCCATGCCCCTAGGCCCTAATTTTTAACCATAGTTCGGATTGTCCCTTCACTCTTCCCCAGGGCTCTGCTTTGAATTCCTCTTTTGGTGGGACACCTGAGGTAACAAACCTGAAAGGAGTCCTCCCATCCCACAGACTGACGAAAAACAATTGGGATCGGGCCAAGTCCACAGAGAGCAAGATTCATCCATGGCCCATGAGGCCTCCCCAACATTCCACGGCCATCGCTGATACAAAATCCAGAGACAAAAGCCTGAGCACGTGCCTCAGACTCGCTCATTCTTCATATTCTGAAGAGTTCTTCAGATAAGAACCACACGGTACTCAAATGCACCCAAAATATATAGTCTACCCTGTCTAATGCCCTGTCTGACACAGCATGAGCCCACACCTCCAGACCTTCGCTCAACAGCTAGCCACACACTGAGCTCATTGTACCCATCAGGTCCTTAGGTCTTCATCTCTTCCCAACCTCTGTTTTCGGGTTTCAGAACCTAGACCTAAACTCCAATCACTCTCCAGGGGTGAACGTGATGCAGAAATCACAACTCTTCCTTCGCCATGGCCGGAAACCTTGTGGTTGGCATATTCTCCAACGTTCAGTGTAGTAGAATCCAGCGTGGCCCATGAGGCCCTTCCCATGCTTGAGGGCCTTGTTGGGCACAAATAGGCATTGTGACCCTCAGCATGAGCCCTGTCCTCAAGGAAGACCTCTCAGTGTCTGAATCAAGAGCCCACATATTGGACTTGCCATGCCCCTAGGCCCCCAAACTTAAACAGAGGTGGGGTTATCCAGTTGTCCCTACCAAGGACTCTGCTCGGGAATCCCTCTTTTATTGGCACACATGAGGTACATAAAATAAAATAAGAAAACAGAAAGGACACCTCCCATCCCACAGAATGTACCCGAACTCTTGGGATTGGGTCAAATCCTCAGAGAAGGAAAGCCGTCCACACCCATGAGGCCACGCCAGCATTCGACCCACATTGTTGACACAAATCCAGAGACAAAACCTGAGCAAGCACCTCAAACTCACCCTTTTTCATATCCCGAAGTGTTATCACGGTCTGTAGATTGGGCGTGCCATACCTATGTCCCCAATCCTAAGCGGAATTTGTGTTTCCAGACTTCTGTCCCCACAGGCCTGGCCCACACACCCTCAAGGCTGGGCCCCTAGAGCCAAACTCAGAACTGTGCCTGCCCTCTCCAGGGGATTTCTGCCCATTCCATTGGCCACAACCCTATAGATTAGGAGAAATTCCAAAATCCCGAGGCCATTCACAATATTATAGGCTGCCCAGGACAAACAGGGGCGATCTGACACAAGCCGAGCTACTACCTCCCCTCAGATCCATAGACACTTATCCCCAGGAAAGAGATTGAAACGGACAGGCACCTAGGCCCTAATCATATCCATTGCTTTTGTTTCCAGGCATCTCTCCTCAGAGGCCTGGTTTCCAATACCAGCATATGGGAGATTCCTTAGGCACTCATCAAAACAATTCTCTTCTCTACATAGGAAACGTACTCTTTAGAGCTCCATCAAAACCTCCGGTTATGAACATCCCTCAAGGCCCCGGATCAAGCACCCCATTCCAAGGTCTCCATGGACACAAATGCACATTATGACCCATCCTCAACTCACCCATTTCAACACACCCGCCTCGGTTACTCCCCTAGATCCAGCAGATCGAACTTGCCTTGGCGCTATGATACACCTGGAATGGGAGGCAGGCTGCCCAGGCATCCATCCTTAGAACCCTGCTCTGGATAACTTCCTTATGGGATGTCCTGGAGCCATCCAGCAGGTCTCGACTGTCCCACGGAAGGAATCATTGCGGTTTGGAGCATCTCACAATTCCCATCGTGGGAAAACCTCCATGGCCTCGTGACACCCTCCCCTTCATGAAGGGGCCGTCATGGACAGAAACTCCAACCTGAGCCAACGTCTGATCCTAGCTCTGTCTTCAGGTACACGGGATCTCGAATCATCTCTGCAGAGGGTTCCTGCCGTCCCCTCACCCCGAAATCTAAGTCTGGCTTGCGTTCTCAGAATTTTTTCCTCACACTTCTGGCCCACAAGCCTTCCAGTTTGGGAATTCTGGAGCCACTATGTGGCACTGTGTCTTCCTTCCAGTAGAAAAACGTTGCCCTCTGGGGCTACCCAGTAACCACAAATGAGTACCAACCTGCACGAAACTCGACTGCACCCCAATGATACAGTCTAGCCTGGGCACTAATTCCCTGTCTGCCACAGCCTGAGCCTGCACCTCCCAACCCACACTCAACAGCTGGCCGAACACTGAGCACATCAGTCACACCATGGCCTTAGGTCTTCATCTCTTCCCAACCTCAGTTTTCAGGCTTCAGAACCTAGACCTTAAATCCAATCACAGTCCAGGAGTGAAAGTGTTGCAGAAATTAGAACTCCTTCTTCCCCATGGCCAGAAAAACTGTGGTTGCCATATTGTGCAACGTTCAGTGTAGGAGAAACCAGCATGGTACATTAGGCCACGCCCTGACTTGAGGGGCTCCTTGGGCACAAAAACTCTTTGTGAAACTCAATGTGAGCCATATGCTCAAGGAAGGCCTCTCAGTGTCTGGACCAAGAGCCCACATATGGGGCTTGCCATGTTCTTAGGTCCCAATGTTAACCAGAGTTCTGGTTGTCCAGTCGCCCCTCCCCAGGACTCTGCTGTGGAATCCCTCTTTTGGTGGTCCACCTGAGGTAAAAAAAAAAAAAAAAAAAAAAAAAAAAAAAAAAAAAAAAAAAACAGAAAGGCCTCCTCCCTTCCCACAGAATGACCCCAAACTCTTGGGATTGGGTCAAATCCCCAGAAAGGGAGCCTCATCGATGGCCCATGAGGACACCCGGACATTCCATGGCAATCGGTGACACATATACAGAAAAAAATAAGCATGAGCAAGCACCTCACTTTCGCCCTTTGTTCATATCCCGAAGAGTTCTCCTCACGGTCTATATATCGGGCCGGCCATACCTACAGACCCAAACCTAAGTGGAGTTTGTGTTTTTCAGACATTTGTCCAAATAGCCCTGGACCACACACGCTCCACACTTGGGTCCCCTGGAGCCACACCTCAGGACTGTGCTTCCCTTTCACGAGAATTCTTCCCATTCCATTGGCCACAACCTTGCAAATTAGGAAAAACCTCCAAAGTTAAAGGAGGCCATCCCAATAGTGTAGGCCTCCCAGGACAAACAGGTGTGATCTCAAACCAGCTGAGCAACAACTACCTCCACACAGACAAAAGATGTCCCCAGAGAAGAATATTGAACCGGACAGGCCCCTAGGCCCTAATCAGATCCATTGCTTTGGTTTCCAGGCATCTCTCCTCAGAGACCTCATTTCCAATACCAGTAAATGGTGGTTTCCTGAGGCACCAATAAGAACAAATCTCGTCTCCCCATGGAAAACTTGCTCATTGGAGCTTTGTTATAACCTCTGGTTAGTAGAATCCATCAGGGCCCTGTGCCACTGCCCCATAACAAGGTCTCAATGGACTCAAACCAACATTAAGACCATCCTCAGGAAAGTCCATTTCAACTCATTTAAGACCATCCTCAGGAAAGTCCATTCCAACTCAGCCCCCTCTGATGCTACCCCAAGCCAGAAGATCAAACGTTTCTTGTTGCTAGGAGACAATTGGAATTGAGGCTGTCTGCCCAGGCATCCATACTTAGAACCCTGTTCTGGAAAAATACCTTATGAGACGTCCTGGAGCCATCCAACAAATCTTAATTGTCCCACAGAAGGAATCCTTGCGGTTTGGAGCATCTCACAACTCTAATAGTGGGAAAACCCCCATGGCCTCATAATGCCCCCCCCCTCATGAAGGGGCCAACATGGACAGAAACTACAACCTCAGCCAAAGTCTGATCCTCGACCTGACTTCAGACTCATGAGGTCTCAATTCAGCTCTGCAGAGTGTGCCTGCCTGCCATGTCCATTCCCCGAAACCTAAGCCTAGCTTGTGTTCTCAGACTTCCGTCCTCACTCTCCTGGCCCACAAGCCCTCCAGTTTGGGAATTCCGAAGCCACAATGCAGCACTCTGCCTGCCCTCCAGAAGAAAAACTTTGCCCTATGCTGCTAATAAGAAACCCCAAATGATTATCTAATGCATGCCACTCGACTGTAAAGCAATTATACAGCCTACCCTGAATACGAATGCCCTGTCTGGCACAGCCTGAGACAAGACATCCCAAACGACACCTAGACAGCTGGCTCCAACCTGGACACAAGGGACCCGCTATGGCTGTAGTTCGTCATCTCTTCCCAACCTCGGTTTTCAGGCTTCAGAACCTAGACCTTATCTCCAATCACTGCCCAGGGGTGAACGTGATGCAGAAATTAGAATTCCTCCTTTCCCATGGCCAGAAACCTTGTGGTTGTCATGTTGTCCAACGTTCAATGTGGGAAAACCTGCATTGTCGGAAAGGCGGGCCAGTGCTTGAGGGCCGCCTAGGGCACAGACATGCATTGTGACCTGTAGCGTGAGTCCCGTATTAAAGTAACGCCTCTCAGTGGCTGGACCAAGATCCTGCATATGGGGCTTGTCATATCCATAGGCCCCCAGGCTTAACCAGAGAGCGAGTATTCCAGTTGTCAGTACCCACGGCTATGCTCCAGAATCCCTCTACTGGGGGGACACATGAAGCAGAAAACAGGACTCTTCCCTTCCCACAGAATGACCCCAACCTCTTGGGGGCTGGACAAACTACCAGAGAGGGAGACTTCTACGACCCATGAGGCAACTCCTACATTAAACGGCCATTGTGGACAAAATATCCAGAGACAAAAGACTGAGCGACTGCCTCCCTCTCACCCTTCTTTCATATCCAGAGGAGCTCCCCTCACGGACTGTGGATCAGCCCTGCCATAACCTCTGCCCCAAACCTGAGCTGAGTTTGGGTTTTTGGATGTCTGTCTGCACAGCCGTGACACACACCTCCTTCAGGCTGGGATCTCTGGAGATACACCACAGAACTGTGCCTGCTCTCTCCTAAGAAACTGCCCGTTCCATTGGCCACAACTCTACAAAATAGTAGAAACCTCAAGGTCCCCAAGGACATCCCACTACCGCAAGCCGCACTGGACAAACAGGGGCATTATGACACCAGCTGAGCAACTAATACCTCCATGCAGACACACAGACTGATATCCACAGAGACAGAAGATTGAACCAGACAGGCCCCTAGGCCCTATTATGAACTCTGGCTTTGGTGTCCAGGTATCACTCCTCAGAGGCCTGGGTTCGAAGACCAGCATATGGGGCTATCCGGAGGCACCAGACAGAACACCCTCACATCTCCACATGGAAAGCTTCCTTGTTGGAGTTGTGTCAAACCCTTCGGGTTGGAGAATCCTGCAGAGTCCCTTAGCTACTGCCACATTCCAAGGTCTCCATGGCCACCAACCCACATTATGACTCATCCTCAGGAAAGTCCATTTAAGCTCAGCCTTCTGGGTAGCTCACCCAAGAGCCCGCAGATTGAGCGTGCCTTGTCTCGACCAGGCAATGGGAAGGTGAGTTGGCGTTTCTCGGCATCCATACTCAGGCCCCTCCTCTCGAGTCTTTCTGTATGGGGCATCCTGGAACCATCCAATAGTACTCGACTGTCCTGAAGAAGGAAACTTTGAAGTTTGGAGCAGCTCACTACTCCCAGCGTAGGGAAACCTCCCTGGCCTCATGGCGCCCCCACCCACTTCAGGAAGGGGCCGTCATGGACACAAACTCCAGCTTGAGGCAACATCTGATACTCGCCCTGACCTCAGATGCAGGAGATCTCGATTCATCCTGTGCACAGTGGGCCCAAACCTCGTGCTACCTTGTGTTTTCAGACTTCCTTCCTCACACTTCTGGCAAACATGTCCTGAAGACTTGGAATCTGGAACCAAAATGCAGCCCTATGCTGGCCCTCCAGAAGGAAAACGTTGCTCTATGGGGATCTCCATAAACCCCAAATGAGGATCCACCTGCTCGGTTCTCGACCTCACCCCAATTGGATTGTTCGGGTTGTCCATTCACGCCTCCCCAGAGCTCTGCTTTGGAATCCCACTTTTGGTGGGACACCTGAGGTAACAAAACTAAAAGGACTCCTCCCATCCTTCAGATTGACCCCAAACAATTGGGATTGGACCAAATTCACAGAGAGGAAGTCTCGTCCATGGCCCATGAGGCCTCCCCGAGATTCCACAGCCATCGTTGACAACAAATCCAGAGACAAACGTCTGAGCAAGCGCCTCACACTCGCTCTTTTGTCGTATCCCGAAGAGTTCTCCTCACGGTCTGTAGATCGGGCCTGCCATACCTACTTCCCAAACCTATTCCGAGTTTGTGTTTGCAGACTTCTGTCCCCACATTCCTGGCCCACAACCCTTCAGGCTGGGGCCCCTGGAGCCACACATCAGGACTGTGCCTGTCCATACCACGGGAATTCTGCCCATTCCATTGTCCACAATCGTACAAATTAGGACAAACCTCCAGAGTCCCCAAGGACATCCCAATAATGTAGGCCGCCCAAGACAAAACAAGGGTCATCTGAAACCAGCTGAGCATCTACCTCTACTCAGCGTAGATGGATGTCCCCAGAGAAGAAGATTGAATCAGACAGGCCCCTAGGCCTGAATCAGATTCATTGCTTTCGGTTACAGGTATCTCTCCTCAGAGGCCTGGTTTCCAATATTAGCATATGGGGATATCATGAGACAGCAATCAGAACAAATCTCTTCTCCACATGGGAAAATTATCCTTTGAAGATGTCTCAAAACCTCCAGTTAGGAGAATCCTTCAGGGCCTGTGTGCCACTGCCCCATTACAAGGCCTCCATAGACACAAAATCATATTAGGACACATGCACGGAAGAGTGCAATTCAACTCAGCATATTTGGTTGCTCCGTGAGATCCAGCAAATCTAACTTGTCTTGTTGCTAGGAGACAATTGGAATGCGAGGTGGCCTACGCCGCCATCCATCCTTAGAACCCTGCTCAGAATCATTGGCCTGGAGCCAACCAACAGGTGTCAATTTTCCTGCAGAAAAATCTTTGCAGTTGGGAACTTCTCACAACTCCCATCGTGAGAAACCCCCATGGCCTCGTGATACCCACCCGCCTTCATGAAGGGGCCATCAGGGACATAAGGTCCAACCTGAGAAATAGTCTGATCCTCACCCTGACTACAAATGCACGAGATCTCGATTCAGGTCTGTAGATTGTGCCTGCCATGTCCTCACCCAGAAACCTAAGCCTAGCTTGTGTCCTCAGACTTCCGTCCTCAGACTAATGGCCCCACAAGCCCTCCAGTTTGGCAATCCAGAATTACAATGCAACACTCTGCTTGCCCTCCAGAAGAAAAACATTGCCATCTGGGGCTACCTAGAAACCCGAAATGAAGATCAACCTGCATGCTACTTGGCTGCACCCAAAATATATAGGGTGACCTGGGCAATAATGCCCTTTCTGACACAGCCTGAGCCTGGACCCCCTGGCCCCACCGAGACAGCTTGCCGCTCACTGAGCACATAGGACCAGCCATTGCCTTAGGTCTTTATCTCTTCCCAAACTCGGTTTTCAGGATTCAGATCCTAGACCTTATCTCCAATCACTGGCCAGGTTTGAATATAATGCAGAAATCAGAACTCCTTCCCAATGGCAAGAACCTTGTGGTTGGCTTGTTGTCCAACATTCAGTATAGTGGAAACCTGTTTGTCCGATGAAGCCCCGCCATTGCTCGTGGGCCACATAGGTGGCAAACTCACATTGTGACCCACAGACTTAGCCCAGTCCTCAGGTAAGACCTCTCAGTGTCTGTATGAAGAGACAGCATATTGGGCTTGCCATGACCATACGCCCCAATTTTTAACCATAATTCGGGTTGTTCCTTCATTCTTCCCCAGGGCTCTGCTTTGGAATTCCTCTTTTGGTGGGACACCTGATGTAACAACCCTGAAAGGAGTCCTCCATCCAACAGATTGACGAAAAACAATTGGGATCGGGCCAAATCCACAGAGAGCAAGATTCGTCCATGGCCCATGAGGCCTCCTCGACATTCCACGGCCATCGCTGGAACAAAATCCAGAGAAAAAAGTCTGAGCAAGCGCCTCAGACTCGCACTTTCTTCATATCCTGAAGATGTCTTCTCATGGTTTGTAGATCGGGCCTGCCATAACTACGACCCAATCATAAGCTGAGTTTGTGTTTTCAGACTTCTGTCCTCAAAGTCCTGGGCCACACACCATCCAGGCTGGGGACCCTGGAGCCACACATTAGGACTGTGCCTACCCAATCCATGGGAATTCTGCCCATTCCATTGTCCAAAATCGTACAAATTAGGAGAACCCTCCAAAGTCCTTGAGGCCATCCCAATAGTATAGGTCGCCCGGGACAAAAAAGGGCAGTCTGACACCAGCTGAGCATCTAACTCCACTCATACTCTAGATGGATGTCCCCAGAGAAGAAGATTGAACCAAACAGGACCCTAGGCCAAAATCGGATCCATTGCTTTGGTTTAAAGGCATGTCTCCTCAAAACCCTGGATTCCAATACCAGCATTGGCATTTTCCTGAGGCACCCATCAGAACCAAACTCGTCTCCACAAGGAAACTTGTGCATGGGAGCTATGTCAAAAGCTGAGGAGAATACTTCAGGGTCCCGGTGCCACCGCCCCATTTAAAGGCCCTCATGGAAACAAACACACATTAGACCCATCCTCAGGAAAGTCCATTTCAACTCAGCCACCCCGTTTGTTCCCACAGAGCCATCAGATCTAAACTGTCTTGTCGCTAGGAGACAATTGGAATGCGAGGCGGGCTTCCCAGGCATCCATCCTCGAACGTTGGTCTGGACTCATCCATATGGGATGTCCTGGAGCTGTCCAACAGGTCTCAATTGTCCCGCAGAAGGAATCCTAGGAGGGGGCATCCAACCACTCCAAACGTGGGAAAACCTCCACGGCCTCGAGATTCGGCTCCCTTCATGAAGGGGCCGTCATGAACAGAAAATCCAAGCTGAGCCAACGTCTGATACTCGCTCTGACTTCAGATGCATGAGATATTGCCTCAAATCTTCAGGAGGTACATGCCGTGCCCTCGCTCTGAAACCCAAGTCTAGCTTGTGTTCTCAGACTTCCATCCTCACACTCCTGGCCCCGAAGCCCACAAGTTTGCCAATTCCTGACCATCATTGCAGCACTCTGCCTGCCCTCAAGAAACAAAATATTGCCCAATGAACTGCCCGGGCACATTAAATGGAATAAACCTACACGGCACTCGAATGTACCCTAATTATATAGTCTAACCTGGGCAGTAATGCACTGTCTGACACAACCAGAGCCGGGACCTCCTGAGCAACAACCAGACAGCTGACCGAACACTGAGCACATAAGACCCGCCATGGCCTTAGGTCATCATCTCTGCCCTACCTCAGATTTCAGGCTTCAGAACCTGGACCTTATCTCCAAACACTGCCCAGGGGTGACTGTGATGCAGAAATCGAAACTCCTGCTTACCCAAGGCAAGAAACCTTGTGCTTGCCATGTTGTCCTACGTTCAGTGTAGGGGAAACCAGCATTCATCCTGGGACCCCGCCCATTCTTGAGTGCGACAAGGGCATAAACACGCATTGTGACCCTCAGCGTGAGTCCTGACCTCTAGTAAATCCTCTCAGTGGCTGGACCATTAGATGACATAATGGGCTTGACATGTCCCTAGGCCCCAATTTTAAACCAGATTTCTAGTTGTCCAGTCACAACTCCCCAGGGCTCTACTCTGGAATCCCTCATTTGGTGGGACCCCCTGAGATAGAAAAACAAAACAAAACAAATCAACAACAACAAAAAAAAACGGACTTCTTCCATCCCACAGAGTGACCCCAAACTCCTTGGACGGGCCAAACCCACAGAGAGTAAGACTCGTCCATTTCCCATGAAGTCACCCGGAAATTTCACGACCATGAGTGACACAATATCTAGAGACAAAAACGTGAGCAAGACCCTCACAGTCGCCCATTTTTCATATCCCAAAGTGTTCTCCTCATGGTCTGTAGATCAGTCCTGCCATACCTATGACCCGAAACATAAGCCGAGTTTGTGTTTTCAGACAACTGTCCATACAGCCCTGGCCTACACACCCTACAGGCTCAGGCCCCTGAGGCCACACCTGAAGACTGTACTTACCCTCTCCAAGGGAATTGTATGTGCCCATTCCAATGGCCACAACCCTACTAAGAGGATAAACCTCCAAAACTCCTGAGGCCATCCCAATAGTTGTGGCTTCCCAGGACAAACAGGGGCAATCTGGGCCCATCTGAGCACCTACCTGCACTCAGAACCGTAGACTGATATCCCCAGAGGTAATAAGGTAAGAACAGGCCCCTAGGCACCTATCGGATCCATTGCTTTGGGTTCGAGGCATCTCTCCTCAGAGGCCTGGATTTAAATAACAGCATATGGCTGTTCTTGACTCACCATCAGAACAAATCTCATCTACACATGGGAAACTTGCACGATGGAGCTGTGTGAAAGACTCTCTCTTTAGGAGAACCCTTCAGGGCCCCAGTGCCACCGCTTCATTCTAAGGTCTCCATAGACACAAAATCATATTAGGTCGCATCCACGGGAGAGTCCATTTCAACTCAGCCTCCTCGGTTGCTTGCCCCCCAGATCCAGCAGATCTGACCTGTCTTGTTGCTTGGAGACAATTGGAATGCGTGGTGGGCTACCCAGCCATCCATCCTTAGAACCCCTGCTCAGAATCATTGTCCTGGAGCCAAACAACAGGTCTCAATTGTCCTGCAGAAGAATCTTTGCAATTGGGACCTTCTCACAACTCCCATCGTCGGAAAAAACCCCATGGCCTCACGATCCAACCCCCTTCAAGAAGGGGCCATCAGGGACAGAATGTCCAAACCTGAGCGATCGTCTGATTCTCGCCCCTGACTTTAGAAAAGCACGAGATCTCGATTCAGATCTGTAGACATGTGCCTGCCATATCCTCACCCAGAAACCTAGGCCTAGCTTGGGTTCTCAGACTTCCGTCCTCAGACTACTGAACCACAAACCCTCCAGTTTGGCAATCCAGAACTACAATGCAGCACTCTGCCTCTCCTCAAGAATAAATCATTACCCTCTGGGGCTACCCAGAAACCCCAATTGAGGATCAACCTGCACGCCATCGGCTGTACCCCAAATATATAGGCTGACCTGGGCACTAATGCCCTTTCTCACACAGCCTGAGCCAGGAAGTCCTGGCCTCACCCAGACAGCTGGGCGCACACTGAGCACATCGGACCCGCCATGGCCTTAGTTCGTCATCTCTTCTCAACCTCGGTTTTCAGGCTTCAGAACCTATACCTTATCTCCAATCACGGCCCGGGTTTTGAAAATGATGCAGAAAGCAGAACTCTTTACCCCCCCATGGCAAGAAACCTTTTGGTTGGCATGTACTCCAGGTTCAGTGTACTTAAAACCAGAGTGGCCCAGAGGCCCCGCCCAGGCTTGCGGGCCACATTGATCACAAACACACATTGTGACCCCCTCAGCGTGAGCCCAGTCCTCAGGTAAGGCCTCTCAGTGGCTGGATGGAGAGACAGCATATTGGGCTTGCCATGCCCCTAGGCCCCAATTTTTAACCGTAGTTCGGGTTGTCCCTTCACTCTTTCCCAGGGCTCTGCTTTGGAAATTCCTCTTTTGGTGGGACACCTGAGGTAACAAACCTGAAAGGAGTCCGCCCATCCCACAGATTGACGAAATACAATTGGGATCGGGCCAAATCCACAGAGAGCAAGATTCGTCCATGGCCCATGAGGCCTCCCCAAACATTCCAGGGCCATCGCTGATATAAAATCTAGAGACAAAGCCTGAGCACGAGCCTCAGACTCGTCTCTTTCTTCATATCCTAGAGAGTTCTTCAGATAAAACCGACACGGCACTCGAATGCACCCAAAATATATAGTCTAACCTGGGCACTAATGCACTGTCTGACAACCTGTGCCCGGACCTCTTGACCAACACCCAGACAGCAGACCACACACTGAGCACATCAGACCCGCCATGGCCTTAGGTCATCATCTCTTCCCTACCTCAGTTTTCAGGCTTAGGAACCTAGACCTTATTTCCAATCACTGCCCTCGGGTGAACTGTGATGCAAAAATCAGAACTCTTCCTTACCCCCATGGCAAGAAACCCTTGTGGTTGGCATGTTGTCCAACGTTCAGTGTAGGAGAAACCAGCATTCACCCTGAAGCCCCGCACATTCTTGAGGGTGCGACGAGGGCATAAACACGCATTGTGACCCTCAGCGTGAGTCCTGTCCTGTAGTACGTCCTCTACAGTGCTGGACCATTAGATGTCATAATGGGCTTAACATGTCCCTAGGCCCCAACTTTTAACCAGATTTCTGGTTGTCCAGTCGCCCCTCCCCAGGGCTCTACTCTGGAATCCATTCATTTGGTGGGACCCCTGAGGTTGAAAAACAAAACAAAAAAAACAAATCAAACAACAACAGAACAACGGACTTATTCCATCGCCACAGAATGACCCCAAACTCTTTGGACGGGGGCCAAAACCCCCAGAGAGTAAGACTCGTCCATTTCCCATGAAGTCACCCGGAAATTTCACGACCATGACTGACACGATATCCAGAGACAAAAACTTGAGCAAGAGCCTCACACTCGCCCTTTTTTTTCATATCCCGAAGAGTTCGCCTCATGGTCTGTAGATCAGTCCTGCCATTCCTATGACCCGAAACATAAGCCGAGTTTGTGTTTTCAGACGACTGTACAACAGCCCTGGCCTACACACCCTACAGGCTCAGGCCCCTGGAGCCAAACCTGACGACTGTGCTTGCCCTCTCCAAGGGAATTGTATGTGCCCATTCCAATGGCCACAACCCTACTAATAGGATAAACCTCCAAAGTCCCACAGGCCATCCCAATATTTGTGGCTTCCCAGGACAAAGAGGAGCAATCTGGGCCCATCTGAGCACCTACCGGCACTCAGACCCATAGACTGATGTCCCCAGAGGTAAAAAGGAACGAACAGGCCCCTAGGTACCTATCGGATCCATTGCTTTGGTTTCCAGGCATCTCTCCTCAGAGGCCTGGATTTCAATAACAGCATATGGCTGTTTCTGACTCACCCATCAGAACAAATCTCATCTACACATGGGAAACTTGCACGATGGAGCTGTGTGAAAGCCTCTCTTTAGGAGAAGCATTCAGGGCCCCAGTGCCACCGCTTCATTCCAAGGTCTCCATAGACACAAAATCATATTAGGACACATCCACTGGAGAGTCCATTCCAACTCAGCCTCCTCGGTTGCTCACCCAGATCCAGCAGATCTAACCTGTCTTGTTGCTTGGAGACAAAGGTGTGCGAGGTGGGCTACCCAGACATCCATCCTCAACACCCTGCTCGAATCGTTGTCCTGGAGCCAACGAGCAGTTCTCAATTGTCCAGCTGAAGAAACTTTGCAGTTGGGAGCTTCTCACAACTCCCATCGTGGGAAAACACCCATGGCCCCGTGATACACCCCCCTTCAAGAGGGGGCCATCAGGGGCAGAATGTCCAACCTGAGCGATCGTCTGATCCTCGCCCTGACTTCAGATGCACGAGTTCTCGATTCAGGTCTGTAGATTGTGCCTGCCATATCCTCACCCAGAAACCTAGGCCTAGCTTGGGTTCTCAGACAACTGGACCACAAGCCCTCCATTTTGGCAACCCACAACTACAATGCAGCACTCTGCCTGCCCTCCAGAAGAAAAACATAGCCCCCTGGGGCTATCTAGAAACCCCAAATGAGGATCAACCTGCACGGCATTCTCTGTACCCCAAATATATAGGCTGACCTGGGCACTAATGCCCTTTCTGACACAGCCTGAGCCTGGACCTCCTGGCCCCACCCAGACAGCTGGCCGCACACTGAGCACATTGGACCCGCCATGGCCTTAGGTCGTCATCTCTTCTCTACCTCGGTTTTCAGGCTTCAGATCGTAGACCTTATCTCCAATCACGGCCGGGTTTGAAAATGATGCAGAAATCAACTCTTTCCCCATGGCAAGAAACCTTGTGGTTGGCATGTTGTCCAAGGTTCAGTGTACTTTGAAAACCAGTGTGGCCCCATGAGGCCCCCGCCCATGCTTGCGGGCCACATTGGTCACAAACACACATTGTGACCCTCAGCCTGAGCCCAGTCCTCAGGTAAGGCCCCCTCAGTGGCTGGATGGAGAGAGACAGCATATTGGGGCTTGCCATGCCCCTAGGCCCCAAATTTTAAACCATAGTTCGGGTTGTCCCTTCACTCTTCCCCCAGGCTCTGCTTTGGAATTCCTCTTTTTGGTGGGACACCTGAGGTAAACAAACCTGAAAGGAGTCCTCCCATCCCACAGATTGACGAAAAACAATTGGGATCGGGCCAAATCCCACAGAGAGCAAGATTCGTCCATGGCCCATGAGGCCTCCCCCCAAATTCCACGGGCCATCGCTGATACAAAATCCAGAGACAAAAGCCTGAGCACGCGCCTCAGACTCGCTCATTCTTCATATCCTGAAGAGTTCTTCAGATAAGAACCTACACGAACACTCGACTCGAATGCACCCAAAATATATAGTCTATAACTGGGCACTAATGCACTGTCTGACAACCTGAGCCCCGGACCTCGTGACCAACACCCAGACAGCTGACCGCACACTGAGCACATCAGACCCGCCATGGCCTTAGGTCATCATCTCTTCCCCCTACCTCAGTTTTTTTCAGGCTTCAGACCTAGACCTTATCTCCAATCACTGCCCAGGGGTGACTGTGATGCAGAAATCAGAACTCTTCCCTTTACCCATGGCAAGAAACCTTGTGGTTGGCATGTTTGTCCAACGTTCAGTGGTAGGAGAAACCAGCATTCACCCCTGAGGCCCCCGCCCATTCTTGAGTGCGACGAGGCATAAACACGCATTGTGACCCTCAGCGTGAGTCCTGTCCTCTAGTACGTCCTCCTCAGTGGCTGGACCATTAGATGTCATAATGGGCTTTGACATGTCCCTAGGCCCCAATTTTTAACCAGATTTCTGGTTGTCCAGTCGCCCCTCCCCAGGGCTCTACTCTGGAATCCCTCATTTGTGGGACCCCTGAGTTTGAAAAAAACAAAAAAACAAAAATCAACAAACAACAGAACAACGGACTTCTTCCATCCACAGAAGAATGACCCCAAACTCTTTTGGACGGGGCCAAAAAACCCCAGAGAGTAAGACTCGTCCATTTCCCATGAAAGTCACCCGGAAATTTCACGACCATGAGTGACACGATATCCAGAGACAAAAACTTGAGCAAGAGCCTCACACTCGCCCCTTTTTTCATATCCCGAAGAGTTCTCCTCATGGTCTGTAGATCAGTCCTGCCATACCTATGACCCGAAACATAAGCCGAGTTTGTGTTTTCAGACAACTGTCCAAACAGCCCTGGGCCTACACACCCTACAGGCTCAGGCCCCTGGAGCCAAACCTGACGACTGTGCTTGCCCTCTCCAAGGAATTGTATGTATGCCCATTCCAATGGGCCACAACCCTACTAATAGGATAAAAACCTCCAAAGTCCCTGAGGGCCATCCCAATATTTGTGGCTTTCCCAGGACAAACAGGGCAATCTGGGCCCCATCTGAGCACCTACCGGCACTCAGACCCGTAGACTGATGTGCCCAGAGGTTAAAAAAGGAACGAACAGGCCCCTAGGCACCTATCGGATCCATTGCTTTGGTTTCCAGGCATCTCTCCTCAGAGGCCTGGATTTCAATAACAGCATATGGCTGTTTCTTGACTCAACCCATCAGAACAAAATCTCATCTACACATGGGAAACTTGCACGATGGAGCTTGTGTGAAAGCCTCTCTTTAGGAGAACCCTTCAGGGCCCCCAGTGCCACCGCTTCATTCCAAGGTCTCCATAGACACAAAATCATATTAGGACACATCCACGGGAGAGTCCATTTCAAACTCAGCCTCCCTCGGTTGCTCCCCCCAGATCCAGCAGATCTAACCTGTCTTGTTGTTGCTTGGAGACAATTGGAATGCGAGGTGGGCTACCCAGCCATCCATCCTTAGAACCCTGCTCGGAATCGGTTGTCCTGGAGCCAACCAACAGGTCTCAATTGTCCTGCAGAAGAATCTTTGCAGTTGGGAGCTTCTCACAACTCCCATCGTGGGAAAACCCCCATGGCCTCGTGATCCACCCCCCCCTTCAAGAAGGGGCCATCAGGGACAGAATGTCCAACCTGAGCGATCGTCTGATCCTCGCCCTGACTTCAGATGCACGAGATCTCGATTCAGGTCTGTAGATTGTGCCTGCCATATCCTCACCCAGAAACCTAGGCCTAGCTTGGGTTTCTCAGACTTCCCGTCCTCAGACTACTGGCCCACAAGCCCTCCAGTTTGGCAATCCAGAACTACAATGCAGCACTCTGCCTGCCCTCCAGAAGAAAAACATTGCCCTCTGGGGCTACCCAGAAAAACCCCAAATGAGGATCAACCTGCACGCCATTCGGCTGTACCCCACCAATATATAGGGCTGACCTGGGCACTAATGCCTTTTCTGACACAGCCTGAGCCTGGACCTCCTGGCCCCCACCCAGACAGCTGCCGCCGCACACTGAGCACATCGGACCCGCCATGGCCTTAGGTCGTCATCTCTTCTCAACCTCGGTTTTCAGGCTTCAGAACCTAGACCTTATCTCCAATCACGGCCCGGGTTTGAAAATGATGCAGAAATCAGAACTCTTTCCCCATGGCAAGAAACCTTGTGGTTGGCATGTTGTCCAAGTTTCAGTGTAAGGTTGAAACCAGTGTGGCCCATGAGGCCCCGCCCATGCTTGCGGGCCACATTGGTCACAAACACACATTGTGACCCTCAGCCTGAGCCCAGTCCTCAGGTAAGGCCTCTCAGTGGCTGGATGGAGAGACAGCATATTGGGCTTGCCATGCCCCTAGGCCCCAATTTTTAAACCATAGTTCGGGTTGTCCCCTTCACTCTTCCCCAGGGCTCTGCTTTGGAATTCCTCTTTGGTGGGACACCTGAGGTAACAAAACCTGAAAAGGAGTCCTCCCATCCCACAGATTGACGAAAAACAATTGGGATCGGGCCAAATCCACAGAGAGCAAGATTCGTCCATGGCCCCATGAGGCCTCCCCAAACATTCCACGGCCCATCGCTGATACAAAATCCAGAGACAAAAAGCCTGAGCACGCGCCTCAGACTCGCTCATTCTTCATATCCTGAAGAGTTCTTCAGATAAGAACCTACACGGCACTCGAATGCACCCCAAAATATATAGTCTAACCTGGGCACTAATGCACTGTCTGACAACCTGAGCCCGGAACCTCGTGACCAACACCCAGACAGCTGACCGCACACTGAGCACCATCAGACCCGCCATGGCCTTAGGTCATCATCTCTTCCCTACCTCAGTTTTCAGGCTTCAGAACCTAGACCTTATCTCCAATCACTGCCCAGGGGTGACTGTGATGCAGAAATCAGAAGAACTCTCCTTACCCATGGCAAGAAACCTTGTGGTTGGCATGTTGTCCAACGTTCAGTGTAGGAGAAAACAGCATTCACCCTGAGGCCCCGCCCATTTCTTGAGTGCGACGAGGGCATAAACACGCATTGTGACCCTCAGCGTGAGTCCTGTCCTCTAGTACGTCCCTCTCAGTGGCTGGACCATTAGATGTCATAATGGGCTTGACATGTCCCTAGGCCCCAATTTTTAACCAGATTTCTGGTTGTCAGTCGCCCCCTCCCCAGGGCTCTACTCTGGAATCCCTCATTTGGTGGGACCACCTGAGGTTGAAAAACAAAACAAAAAACAAATCAACAACAAACAGAACAACGGGCACTTCTTCCCATCCCACAGAATGACCCCAAACTCTTTGGACGGGGCCCCAAAACCCCAGAGAGTAAGACTCGTCCATTTCCCATGAAGTCACCCCGAAATTTCACGACCATGAGTGACACGATATCCAGAGACAAAAACTTGAGCAAGAGCCTCACACTCGCCCTTTTTTTCATATCCCGAAGAGATCTCCTCATGGGTCTGTAGATCCAGTTCCTGCCATACTCTATGACCCGAAACATAAGCCGAGTTTGTGTTTCAGCACAAACTGTCCAAACAGCCCTGCCTTACACCACCTACAGGTAGGCTCAGGGCCCTGGAGCCAAACAATAAAGACTGGGCTTGCCCTCTCCAAGGGAATTGTATGTGCCCATTCCAATGGCCACAACCCTACTAATAGGATAAACCTCAAAAGTTCCTGAGGCCATCCCAATATTTGTGGCATCCCAGGACAAACAGGGGGCAATCTGGGCCCATCTGAGCACCCCTACCCTGCACTCAGAACCGTAGACTGATTGTCCCCAGAGGTAAAAAGGAGGATCGAAACAGGCCCGTAGGCACCTATCGGATCCCATTGCTTTGGGTTTCCAGGCATCTCTCCTTAGAGATCCTTAGAACCTTTAGAATCCTGCTCTGCGTCGTTCCTTATGGGACATCCTTGAGCCATCCAAACAGGTCTCCACTGTCCCCACAGGAGTCCTTGTGCATGGACCACCTCTACAACTCATATATCAATGGAAAGCTTCCAAGGTCACATGATGCCCCCAAATCTTCATGACGGCGGAGATGGTAACATGGAAAGAGAAACTCTCAACCTGAGCCAAACGGCTGATCTTCGCCTTGACTTCAGATGCACACGAGATCTTGATTAAGCTCTTCAAGAGTGCACCTGCTGTGCCCCTCACCCCAAAACCTAAGCATAGCTAGTGTTCTCAGACTTCCGTCCTCACTCTCCCTGGACCACACGGCCCTCCATTTTGGGATTTCCGATGACAACAGTGCTGCACTCTGCCTGCCCTCTAGAAGAAAAAACGTTGCCCCTATGGGTCTACCCAGAGAAACCTCAAATGAGGATAAACCTGCATGCCACTCAACTGTACACCAATTATATATAGTCTAGCCTGTGCACTAATGCCCCTGTCTGGACACAACCTGAGGCCTGAAATTCCCAACCGACACCCAGACAGCTTGCCCGTACACTGAGAACATCTGAACCGCCATGGCCATGCCCTTAGGTTGCCATCTCTCTTTCAAAACCTGGTTTTTCAGGCTACTACAGAAACCTAGACCTAGACCTTATCTCTACTCATTTCCCATGGGTGAACGTGATGCAGAAAATCATAAACTCCTCCTTCCCTCTCGCCAGAATCTTGTGGTTGGCATCTTATCCACAAAGTTCAGTGTAGGACCCCTGTTAGGGCCCTACAGGAGTAGTAGTAGTAGGGGCCCCTGAGGGTAGTGTAGGGTCCCCTGAGGCCCTGCCCATGCTTAAGAGCTCTGCGGTGGGCCACAAAACACACATTGGGGACCCTCAGTTTTTTTTGAGAACCCTGTCCTCAAGTAAAGTAAAGCCTCTCAGTGGCTGGACCATGAGCCCCAACATATGGGGCCCTGCCATGCCCCCAAGTCACCCAAATCTTAACCAGAGGTAGAGACATCTAGTCACCCCTACTCAGGGCTCTGCTCTGGAATCCCTCTTTGGTGGGGACATTTGAGGTAAGTAAACACAAAAAGAAAAAGGATTCCTCCCCACCCACAGAATGACCCCAATCACTTGGGATCAGGCCATCCCCAGAGAGAAAGACCTCCTCCATGGCCCACATGAGGCCAGCCCCGACATTCCACGGCCACTATTGACACAAAATCCAGAGACAGAGATAAGCCTCACCCCTTAGGTCATAGCCCAAAAAAAATTCTCCTCATAGTCTGTAGATCGGGCCCTGCCATACCTACGTCCCCAAAACCCGTGTTTTTTTTTTTCAGACTTCTATCCTGGACATCCCTGTGTCCCACACACCCCCCTCCAGGCTGAGGGCCCCTGGAGCCAACACCTCAGGACTGTGCCCTGCCCTCTCCCAAGGAAATTTTCTTCCCATTCCATTGGCCACAACCCTTACAGATTAGGAGAAGAGAAACCTCCAAAAAGTCCCAGAGGCCATTCCAATAGTGTGTAGGCCGCCCAGTACAAAGAGGGGTGATCTGTCACAAAGCTGAGCAACGACCTCAACTCACCCGTAGACAGATATCCCAAGAGAAGGTAGGTATTAAACTGGACAGGCCCCTAGAACGTAATTGGTTCCATTGCTTTTGTTTCTAAGCATCTCTCCTCAGAGGCCTGTTTTTTTCCAATACCAGCATATGGGGGGATTCCAGAGATACCCAATCAGAACAAATCTTGTCTCCACATGGGAAAAAACTTATCCTTTGGAGCT
Source organism: Mustela putorius furo (assembly GCF_011764305.1). NCBI lineage: Eukaryota > Metazoa > Chordata > Mammalia > Carnivora > Mustelidae > Mustela > Mustela putorius. The sequence goes on along the minus strand of NW_025422292.1, from coordinate 1,386 downwards.
CCGTTAAATCTCTGTAAAAAAACCTCCAGTTAGGAGAAAACCTTCAGGGTAACCGGAGCCACCGCCCTTATTCCAAGGTCTCCATGGACACAAAACCCCGCATTATGACCATTCGGCAGGAGAGTACATTTCAACTCAGCCCCCGTTGATTACTCCCCCAGAGCCAGAAATATCAAACCTGCCTTGTCGCTAGGAGACAACTGGAATGCAAAAGCAGACTCTCTAGGCATCCATCGTTGCGGAATCCTGCTCTGGCGCCGTTCCCATATGGGATGTCCTGGGAGCCTTTCCAAACAGGTCTTGACTGTCCCTGCAGAAGGAATCCTTGCAGATTGGAGCATCTCACAACTCCTATCGTGGGAAAAAACCTACATGGCCTCATGAGATGCTCCCCTTTATAAAGGGGGGCCCATCATGGACAGAAAAACTCCAACCTGAGCCAACTTCTGATCCATTGCTTTGGTTTTCTATGTATCTCTCTCTCAGAGGCCTGGTTTCCAATATCAGAGATATGGGGGTTTCCTAAGGAAGGAAACAATCAGAACAGATCTCATCTCCACATGAGAAAACTTGCTCTTTGGAGCTGTGTCAATACCTCAGGTTAGGAGGATCCTTCAGGGCGCTGGCACCATGGGCCCAATTCCCAAGGTCTCCAAGGACACAAACTTACATTTATGATCCATCCTCAGGAGAGTCCATTTCAAATCAAATCAGCCCCCTCGGCTGCTCACCCAGAGCCAGCAGATCAAACCTGCCTTTGTCAAACTAGGAGACAGTTTGGAAATGCGATGTGGTGGGGCTGCCCCAGGCATCCATCCTTAGAACCCATGCCCTGCTCTGGAGAATTTCTCTTTATGGGACGTCCTTTGAATCCAAACCAACAACCTGTCCTGACTGTCTCGCAGAAATGAATCCTTGTGGTTTGAAGCATCACCACAATCCCACTGTGAGAAAACCTTCTCCATTCCATTTCCTCATGATGCCCCACACCTTCATAAATGGGCCCATCATGGACAGAAACTCCCTTTTGATCCCTAAGCCAAAGTCTGAATCCGCGCCCTGAATTCAGAAGCACGAGATCTCGATTCAGCACTTTGAGAGTGTGCCTGCTGTGCCCTCGCCCGAAACCTAAGCCTAGACTTGTGGTTCTGCCACATACTTTCCGTTTCTTCACAAATGCGTGTGGCCACCCACCTCCAGTTTCGGCAATTCTGCGAGACCTCAATGCAGCACTCCCTTTGCATGCCATCCAGAAGAACAAAGCTCTGCCCCTAGGGTCTATTACTCCAGGGACAACAGCCAAAATGTGTATACAACCTTCAGGGCATCATCGACATCCTAACCAAGTTTTTGATTACAATCTACCCCGGCCACTAAAGCCCTGTT
>NW_025422291.1:0-51583 GCF_011764305.1 Mustela putorius furo | reverse complement strand
CCGCCCTGACTTGAGGGGCTCCTTGGGCACAACAACACATGTGCGCCCAAGGTGGCCTTGCTCAAGGAAGGCCTCTCAGTGTCTGGACCAAGAGCCCACATATGGGGAATGTTAATCAGAGTTCTGGTTGTCCAGTCGCCCCTCCCCAGGACTCTGCTGTGGAATCCCTCTTTTGGTGGTCCACCTGAGGTAAAAAAAAAAAAAAAAAACAGCAAGGCCTCCTCCCTTCCCACAGAATGACCCCAAATCTTGGGATTGGGTCAAATCCCCAGAAAGGGAGCCTCATCGATGGCCCATGAGGACACCCGGACATTCCATGGCAATCGGTGACACATATCCAGAAAAAAATAAGCATGAGCAAGCACCTCACTTTCGCCCTTTGTTCATATCCCGAAGAGTTCTCCTCACGGTCTATATATCGGGCCGGCCATACCTACAGACCCAAACCTAAGTGGAGTTTGTGTTTTCAGACTTTTGGCCAAATAGCCGTGGACCACACACGCTCCACACTTGGGTCCCTGGAGCCACACCTCAGGACTGTGCTTCCCTTTCAAGAGAATTCTTCCCATTCCATTGGCCACAACCTTGCAAATTAGGAAAAACCTCCAAAGTTACCAAGGCCATCCCAATAGTGTAGGCCGCCCAGGACAAACAGGTGTGATCTCAAACCAGCTGAGCAACTACCTCCACTCAGACAAATGATGTCCCCAGAGAAGAATATTGAACCGGACAGGCCCCTAGGCCCTAATCAGATCCATTGCTTTGGTTTCCAGGCATCTCTCCTCAGAGGCCTCATTTCCTATAGCAGCAAATGGTGGTTTCCTGAGGCACCAATAAGAACAAATCTCGTCTCCCCATGGAAAACTTGCTCATTGGAGCTTTGTTATCACCTCTGGTTAGGAGAATCCTTCAGGACCCTGGTGCCACTGCGCCATACCAAGGTCTCAATGGACTCAAACCAACATTAAGACCATCCTCAGAAAGTCCATTTCAACTCATTTAAGACCATCCTCAGGAAAGTCCATTTCAACTCAGCCCCCTCTGATGCTACCCCAAGCCAGCAGATCAAACGTTTCTTGTTGCTAGGAGACAATTGGAATTGAGGCTGTCTGCCCAGGCATCCATACTTAGAACCCAGTTCTGGAAAAATACCTTATGAGACGTCCTGGAGCCATCCAACAAATCTTAATTGTCCCACAGAAGGAATCCTTGCGATTTGGAGCATCTCACAACTCTAATTGTGGGAAAACCCCCATGGCCTCATAATGCCCCCCCCGCTTCATGAAGGGGCCAACATGGACAGAAACTCCAACCTGAGCCAAAGTCTGATCCTCGACCTGACTTCAGACTCATGAGATCTCAATTCAGCTCTGCAGAGTGTGCCTGCCATGTCCATTCCCCAATACCTAAGCCTAGCTTGTGTTCTCAGACTTCTGTCCTCACTCTCCTGGCCCACAAGCCCTCCAGTTTGGGAATTCCGAAGCCACAATGCAGCACTCTGCCTGCCCTCCAGAAGAAAAACTTTGCCCTATGCTGCTAATAAGAAACCCCAAATGATTATCTAATGCATGCCACTCGACTGTAAAGCAATTATACAGCCTACCCTGAATACTAATGCCCTGTCTGGCACAGCCTGAGACAAGACATCCCAAACGACACCTAGACAGCTGGCTCCAACCTGGACACAAGGGACCCGCTATGGCTGTAGTTCGTCATCTCTTCCCAACCTCGGTTTTCAGGCTTCAGAAGCTAGACCTTATCTCCAATCCCTGCCGAGGGGTGAACGTGATGCAGAAATTAGAATTCCTCCTTCCCCATGGCCAGAAACCTTGTGGTTGGCATGTTGTCCAACGTTCAATATGGGAACACCTGCATTGTCGGAAAGGCCACGCCAGTGCTTGAGGGCCGCCTAGGGCACAGACATGCATTGGGACCTGTAGCGTGAGTCCCGTATTAAAGTAACGCCTCTCAGTGGCTGGACCAAGACCCTGCATATGGGGCTTGTCATATCCATAGGCCCCCAGGATTAACCAGAGAGCGAGTATTCCAGTTGTCAGTACCCACTGCTATGCTCCAGAATCCCTCTACTGGGGGGACACATGAAGCAGAAAACAGGACTCTTCCCTTCCCACAGAATGACCCCAAACTCTTGGGGGCTGGACAAACTACCAGAGAGGGAGACTTCTACGACCCATGAGGCAACTCCTACATTAAACGGCCATTGTGCACAAAATATCCAGAGACAAAAGACTGAGCGACTGCCTCCCTCTCACCCTTCTTTCATATCCAGAGGAGCTCCCCTCACGGACTGTAGATCAGGCCTGCCGTAACCTCGGCCCCAAACCTGAGCTGAGTTTGGGTTTTTGGATGTCTGTCTGCACAGCCGTGGCCCACACCGCCTCCAGGCTGGGGTCTCTGGAGCCACACCACAGAACTGTTCCTGCTCTCTCCTAAGAAACTGAAACTGCCCGTTCCATTGGCCACAACTCTACAAAATAGTAGAAACCTCAAGGTCCCCAAGGACATCCCACTACCGCAAGCCACACTGGACAAACAGGGGCATTATGACACCAGCTGAGCAACTACTACCTCCATGCAGACACACAGACTGATATCCGCAGAGACAGAAGATTGAACCAGGCAGGCCCCTAGGCCCTATTATGAACTCTGGCTTTGGTGTCCAGGTATCACTCCTCAGAGGCCTGGGTTCAAAGACCAGCATATGGGGCTATCCTGAGGCAACAGACAGAACACCTCTCATCTCCACATGGAAAGCTTCCTAGTTGGAGTTGTGTCAACCCTTCGGGTTGGAGAATCCTGCAGAATCCCTCAGCTACTGCCACATTCCAAGGTCTCCATGGCCACCAACCCACATTATGACTCATCCTCAGGAAAGTCCAATTAAACTCGGCCATCTGGGTAGTTCACCCAAGAACCCGCAGATTGAGCGTGCCTTGTCTCGACCAGGCAATGGGAAGGTGAGTTGGCGTTTCTCGGCATCCATGCTTAGGCCCCTGCTCTCGAGTCTTTCTGTATGGGGCATCCTGGAACCATCCAATAGTACTCGACTGTCCTGAAGAAGGAAACTTTGAAGTTTGGAGCAGCTCACAACCCCAGCGTAGGGAAACCTCCCTGGCCTCATGATGCCCCCACCCCTTCAGGGAGGGGCCGTCATGGACACAAACTCCAGCTTGAGGCAACATCTGATCCTCGCCCTGAACTCAGATGCAGGAGATCTCGATTCAGCCTCTGCACAGTGGGCCCAAACCTCGTGCTACCTTGTGTTTTCAGACTTCGTTCCTCACACTTCTGGCAAACATGTCCTCAAGACTTGGAATTCTGGAACCAAAATGCAGCCCTATGCTGGCCCTCCAGAAGAAAAACGTTGCTCTATGGGGATCTCCATAAACCCCAAATGAGGATCAACCTGCTCGGTTCTGACCTCACCCCAATTGGATTGTTCGGGTTGTCCATTCATCCCTCCCCAGAGCTCTGCTTTGGAATCCCTCTTTTGGTGGGACACCTGAGGTAACAAAACTAAAAGGACTCCTCCCATCCTTCAGATTGACCCAAAACAATTGGGATTGGACCAAATTCACAGAGAGGAAGTCTCGTCCATGGCCCATGAGGCCTCCCCGAGATTCCACAGCCATCGTTGACAACAAATCCAGAGACAAAAGTCTAAGCAAGTGTCTCACACTCGCTCTTTTGTCATATCCCGAAGAGTTCTCCTCACGGTCTGTAGATTGGGCCTGCCATACCTACTTCCCAAACCTAAGCCGAGTTTGTGTTTTCAGACTTCTGTCCCCACATTCCTGGCCCACAGACCCTTCAGGCTGGGGCCCCTGGAGCCACACATCAGGACTGTGCCTGTCCATTCCACGGGTATTCTGTCCATTCCATTGTCCACAATCGTACAAATTAGGAAAAACCTCCAGAGTCCCCAAGGACATCCCAATAATGTAGGCCGCCCAGGACAAACAAGGGTCATCTGAAACCAGCTGAGCATTTACCTCTACTCAGCGTAGATGGATGTCCCCAGAGAAGAAGATTGAATCAGACAGGCCCCTAGGCCTGAATCAGATTCATTGCTTTCGGTTACAGGTATCTCTCCTCAGAGGCCTGGTTTCCAAAATTAGCATATGGGGATTTCATGAGGCAGCAATCAGAACAAAACTCTTCTCCACATGGGAAAATTATCCTTTGAAGATGTCTCAAAACCTCCAGTTAGGAGAAGCCTTCAGGGCCTGTGTGCCACTGCCCCATTACAAGGTCTCCATAGACACAAAAACACATTAGGACCCATCCACAGGAGAGTCCATTTCAACTGAGCGTATTCGGTTGCTCCGCGAGATCCAGCAGATCTAACTTGTCTTGTTGCTAGGAGACAATTGGAATGTTAGGTGGCCTACCCCGCCATCCATCCTTAAAACGCTGCTCGGAATCGTTGGCCTGGAGCCAACCAACAGGTCTCAATTGTCCTGCAGAAGAATCTTTGAAGTTGGGAGCTTCTCAGAACTCCCATCGTGAGAGAAACCCCATGGCCACATGATCCACCCCCCTTCATAAAGGGGCCATCAGGGACAGAATGTCCAACCTGAGTGATCGTCTGATCCTCACCCTGACTTCAGATTCACGAGATCTCGGTTCAGGTCTGTAGATTGTGCCTGCCATGTCCTCACCCAGAAACCTAAGCCTAGCTTGTGTCCTCAGACTTCTGTCCACAGACTACTGGCTCACAAGACCTCCAGTTTGGCAATCCAGAACTACAATGCAGCACTCTACCTGCCGTGCAGAAGAAATACATTGCCCTCTGGGGCTACCTAGAAAGCCCAAATGAAGATCAACCTGCACGACACTAGGCTATACCCAAAATATATAGGATGACCTGGGCAATAAAGCCCTTTCTGACACAGCCTGAGCCTGGACCTCCTAGGCCCATCCAGACAGCTGGCTACAAACTGAGAACTTCAGACCCCCCATGGCCGTAGGTCGTTGTCCCTTCCCAACCTCAGTTTTCAGGCTTCAGAACCTAGACCTTATCTCCAATCACTGCCCAGGTTTGAAAATGATGCAGAAATCAGAACTCCTTCCCGATGGCAGGAAAACTTGTGGTTGGCTTGTTGTCCAAGGTTAAGTGTAGTGGAAACCAGTGTGTCCCTTGAGGCCCCGCCATTGCTCGCGGTCCAGATAGGTAGCAAACACCTATTGTGACCCTCAGCCTTAGCCCAGTAGTCAGGTAAGGCCTCTCAGTGGCTGGATGAAGAGACAGCATATTGGGCTTGCCATGCCCCTAGGCCCCAGTTTTAACCATAGTTCTTGTTGTACCTTCACTCTTCCCCAGGGCTATGCTTTGGAATTCCTCTTTTGGTGGGAAACCTGATGTAACAACCCTGAAAGGAGTCCTCCATCCAACAGATTGACAAAAAACAATTGGGATCGGGCCAAATCCACAGAGAGCAAGATTCGTCCATGGCCCATGAGGCCTCCTCGACATTCCACGGCCATTGCTGATACAAAATCCAGAGACAAAAGCCTAAGCAAGCGCCTCAGACTCGCACTATCTTCATATCCTGAAGATGTCTTCTCATGGTTTGTACATCGGGCCTGCCATACCTACGTCTCCAAACATAAGCTGAGTTTGTGTTTTCAGACTCTGTCCTCAAAGTCCTGTGCCACACACCATCCAGGCTGGGGACCCTGGAGCCACACATCAGGACTGTGCCTACCCAATCCATGGGAATTCTGCCCATTCCATTGTCCAAAATCGTACAAATTAGGAGAACCCTCCAAAGTCCCTGAGGCCATCCCAATAGTATAGGTCGCCCGGGACAAAAAAGGTCAGTCTGTCACCAGCTGAGCATCTACCTCCACTCATACCCTAGATGGATGTCCCCAGAGAAGAAGATTGAACCAGACAGGACCCTAGGCTAAAATCGGATCCATTGTTTTGGTTTACAGGCATGTCTCCTCAAAACCCTGGATTCCAATACCAGCATTGGGGTTTTCCTGAGGCACCCATCAGAACAAACCTGGTCTCCACAAGGAAACTTGTGCATGGGAGCTATGTCAAAAGCTTAGGAGAATACTTCAGGGACCCGGTGCCACCGCCCCATTCCAAGGCCCTCATGGACACTAACACACATTAGACCCATCCTCAGGAAAGTCCATTTCAACTCAGCCACCCCGGTTGCTCCCGCAGAGCCATCAGATCTAAACTGTCTTGTCGCTAGGAGACAAGTGGAATGCGAGGCGGGCCTCCCAGGCATCCATCCTCGAACGTTGGTCTGGACTCATACATATGGGATGTACTGGAGCTGTCCAACAGGTCTCAAATGTCCCGCAGAAGGAATCCTTGGAGGGGTCATCCCACCACTCCCAACGTGGGAAAACCTCCACGGCCTCGAGATTCGGCTCCCTTTATGAAGGGGCCGTCATGAACAGAAAATCCAAGCTGAGCCAACGTCTGATCCTCGCTCTGACTTCAGATGCATGAGATATTTCTTCAGATCTTCAGGGGGTACATGCCGTGCCCTCGCCCTGAAACCCAAGTCTAGCTGTCCCTAGGACCCAATTTTAACCAGATTTCTGATTGTCCAATCGCCCCTCCCCAGGGCTCTATTCTGGAATCCCTCATTTGGTGGGACCTCTGAGTTTGAAAAACAAAACAAAACAAAAAAACATCAACAAAAAACGGACTTCTTCCATCCCACAGAATGACCCCAAACTCTTTGGATTGGGCCAAAACCCCAGGGAGTAAGTCTCGTCCATTTCCCATGAAGTAACCCGGAAATTTCATGACCATGAATGGCATGATATCCAGAGATAAATACTTGAGCAAGAGCCTCACACTCGCCCTTTTTTCATATCCCGAAGAGTTCTTATGGTCTGTAGATCAGTCCTGCCATACCTATGACCCGAAACATAAGCCGAGTTTGTGTTTTCAGACAACTGTTCAAACAGCCCTGGCCTACACGGCCTACAGGCTTAGGCCCCTGGAGCCAAACTGAGGACTGTATATGCCCTCTCCAAGGGAATTCTGTGTGCCCATTCCAATGGCCACAACGCTACTAATAGGATAAACCTCCAAAGTCCCTGAGGCCATCCCAATAGTGGTGGCTTCCCAGGACAAACAGGAGCAATCTGAGCCCATCTGAGAATCTACCTGCAGTCAGATTTGTAGACTGATATCCCCAGAGGTAAAAAGGAACGAACAGGCCCATATGCCCTGATCAGATCCATTGCTTTGGTTTCCAGGCATCTCTCCTCAGAGGCCTGGAATTCAATACCAGCATATGGCTGTTTCTTGACTCACCCATCAGAACAAATCTCATCTACACATGGGAAACTTGCACGTGGGAGCGATGTCAAAGCCTCTGTTTAGGAGAACCCTTATTGGCCCCAGTGCCACCGTGTCATTCCAAGGTATCCATAGACACAAAAACACATTAGGACCCATCCACAGGAGAGTCCATTTCAACTCAGCGTATTCGGTTGCTCCGCGAGATCCAGCAGATCTTACTTGTCTTGTTTCTAGGAGACAATTGGAATGCGAGGTGGGCTACCCAGCCATCCATCCTTAGAACCCTGCTCGGAATCATTAGCCTGGAGCCAACCAACAGGTCTCAATTGTCCTGCAGAAGAATCTTTGAAGTTGGGAGCTTCTCACAACTCCCATCGTGAGAAAACACCCATGGCCTCGTGATCCCCCCCCCTTCATGAAGTGGCCCTCAGTGACATAAGGTCCAACCTGAGCGATCGTCTGATCCTCACCCTGACTTCAGATGCACGAGATCTCGGTTCAGATCTGTAGATTGTGCCTGCCATGTCCTCACCCAGAAACCTAAGCCTAGCTTGTGTCCTCAGACTTCCAACCTCAGACTAATGGCCCAAAAGCCCTCCAGTTTTGCAATCCAGAATTATAATGCAGCACTCTACCTGCCCTCCAGAAGAAGAACATTGCATTCTGGGGCTACCCAGAAACCCCAAATGAAGATCAACCTGCATGCCACTTGGCTGTACCCAAAATATATTGGCTGACCTGGGCAATAATGCCCTTTCTGACAGAGGCTGAGCCTGGACCTCCTGGCCCCACCCATACAGCTGGCCACACACTGAGCACATGGGACTAGGCATTGCCCTAGGTCGTTATCTCTTCCCAGCCTCGGTTTTCAGGATTTAGAACCTAGACCTTATCCACAATCACTGCCCATGTTTGAAAATGATGCAGAATTCAGAACTCTTTCCCGATGGCAATAAACCTTGTGGTTGGCTTGTTGTATAATGTTCAGTGTAGTAGATACCAGTTTGTCCAATGAGGCCCCGCCATTGCTCGCGTGCCACATAGGTGGCAAACACACATTATGACCCTCAGCCTTAGCCCAGTCCTCAGGTAAGGCCTCTCAGTGGCTGGACGAAGAGACAGCATATTGGGCTTGCCATGCCCTAACCAATTTTTAACAATAGTTCGGGTTGTCCCTTCACTCTTCCCCAGGGCTCTGCTTTGGAATCCTCTCTTGGTGGGACACCTGATGTAACAACCCTGAAAGGAGACCTCCATCCAACAGATTGACGAAAAACAATTGGGATTGGGCCAAAAACAGAGAGCAAGAATCGTCCATGGCTCATGAGGCCTCCTCGACATTCCACGGCCATTGCTGATACAAAATCCAGAGACAAAAGCCTAAGCAAGCGCCTCAGACTCGCACTATCTTCATATCCTGAAGATGTCTTCTCATGACTCACCCATCGGGCCTGCCATACCTACGTCCCCAAACATAAGCTGAGTTTGTGTTTTCAGACTTCTGTCCTAAAGGCCTGGGCCACACACCATCCAGGCTGGCGACCCTGGAGCCACACATTAGGATTGTGCCTACCCAATCCATGGGAATTCTGCCCATTCCATTGTCCAAAATCGTACAAATTAGGAGAAACCTCCAAAGTCCCTGAGGCCATCCCAATAGTATAGGTCGCCCGGGACAAAAAAGGTCAGTCTGTCACCAGCTGAGCATCTACCTCCACTCATACCCTAGATGGATGTCCCCAGAGAAGAAGATTGAACCAGACAGGACCCTAGGCCAAAATCGGATCCATTGCTTTGGTTTACAGGCATGTTTCCTCAAAACCCTAGATTCCAATACCAGCATTGGGGTTTTCCTGAGGCACCCATCAGAACAAACCTGGTCTGCACAAGGAAACTTTGCATGGGAGCTATGTCAAAAGCTTAGGAGAATACTTTAGGGTCCCGGTGCCACCGCCCCATTCCAAGGCCCTCATGGACACAAACACACATTAGAACCATCCTCAGGAAAGTCCATTTCAACTCAGCCACCCCGGTTTCTCCCGCAGAGCCATCAGATCTATACTGCCTTGTCGCTAGGAGACAATTGGAATGCGAGGCGGGCCTCCCAGGCATCCATCCTCGAACATTGTTCTCGACACATCCATATGGGATGTCCTGGAATTGTCCCGCAGGTCTCAATTGTCCAGCAGAAGGAATCCTAGGAGGGGGCATCCCACCACTCCAAGCGTGGGAAAACCTCCACGGCCTCGAGATTCGGCTCCCTTCAGAAGGGGCCATCATGAACAGAAAATCCAAGCTGAGCCAACGTCTGATCCTCGCTCTGACTTTCGATGCATGAGATATTGCTTCAGATCTTCAGGAGGTACATGCCGTGCCCTCGCCCTGAATCCCAAGTCTAGCTTCTGTTCTCAGACTTCCGTCCTCACACTCCTGGCCCCGAAGCCCACAAGTTTGTCAATTCCGGACCATCATTGCAGCACTCTGCCTGCCCTCTAGAAAAAATATATTGCCTAATGTGCTGTCCGGGCACATTAAATGAGAATAAACCTACACGGCACTCGAATGTACCCAAATTATATAGTCTAACCTGGGCAGTAATGCACTGTTTGACACAACCTGAGCCAGGACCTCCTGAGCAAAACCCAGACAGCTGACCGCACACTGAGCACATCAGACTCGCCATGGCCTTAGGTCATCATCTCTTCCCTACCACAGTTTTCAGGCTTCAGAACCTAGACATTATCTCCAATCACTGCCCAGGGGTGACTGTGATTCAGAAATCAGAACTCCTGCTTACACATGGCAAGAAACCTTGTGGTTGCCATGTTGTCCTACGTTCAGTGTGGGAGAAACCAGCATTCACCCTGAGGTCACGCCCATTCTTGAGTGCGACAAGGGCATAAACACGCATTGTGACCCTCAACGTGATTCCTGACCTCTAGTAAATCCTCAGTGGCTGGACCATTGGATGTCATAATGCTTTGGTTTCCAGGCATCTCTCGTCAGAGGCCTGGATTTCAATAACAGCATATGGTGTTTCTTGACTCACCCATCAGAACAAATCTCATCTACACATGGGAAACTTGCACGATGGAGCTGTGTGAAAGCCTCTCTTTAGGAGAACCCTTCAGGTCCCCAGTGCGACCACTTCATTCCAAGGTCTCTAGAGACAAAAAATCATAATAGGTCACATCCACGGGAGAGTCCATTTCAACTCAGCCTCCTCGGTTGCTCCCCTAGATCCTACAGATCTGACCTGTCTTGTTGCTTGGAGACAATTGGAATGCGAGGTGGGCTACCCGCCATCCAACCTTAGAACCCTGCTCGGAATCGTTGTCCTGGAGCCAACCAACAGGTCTCAATTGTCCTGCAGAAGAATCTTTGCAGTTGGGAGCTTCTCACAACTCCCATCGTGGGAAAACCCCCATGGCCTCGTGATCCCCCCCACCCTTCACGAAGGGGCCCTCAGGGACAGAATGTCCAACCTGATCGATCGTCTGATCCTCGCCCTGACTTCAGATGCACGAGATCTCGATTCAAGTCTGGAGATTGTGCCTGGCATATCCTCACCCAGAAACCTAGGCCTAGCTTGGGTTCTCAGACTTCTGTACTCAGACTACTGGCCCACAAGCCCTCCAGTTTGACAATCCAGAACTACAATGCAGCACTCTGCCTGCCCTCCAGAAGAAAAACATTGCCCTCTGGGGCTACCCAGAAACCCCAAATGAGGATCAACCTGCACGCATTTCGGCTGTACCCCAAATATATAGGCTGACCTGGGCACTAATGCCCTTTCTGACACAGCCTGAGCCTGGACCTCCTGGCCCCACCCAGACAGCTGGCCGCATATTGAGCACATCGGACCCGCCATGGCCTTAGGTCATCTCTTCTCAACTTCGGTTTTCAGGCTTCAGAACCTAGACCTTATCTCCAATCATGGCCCGGGTTTGAAAATTATGCAGAAATCAGAACTCTTTCCCCATGGCAAGAAACCTTGTAGTTGGCATGTTGTCCAAGGCATGTTTCAGTGTTGTTGAAACCAGTGTGGCCCATGAGGCCCTCGGTTTGCAGGCTTCAGAACCTAGACCTTATCTCCAATCACGGCCCGGGTTTGAAAATGATGCAGATATCAGAACTCTTTCCCCATGGCAAGAAACCTTGTGGTTGGCATGTTGTCCAAGGTTCAGTGTCGTTGAAACCAGTGTGGCCCATGAGGCCCCGACCATGCTTGCGGGCCACAATGGTCACAAACACACATTATGACCCTCAGCCTGAGCCCAGTCCTCAGGTAAGGCCTCTCAGTGGCTGGATGGAGAGACAGCATATTGAGCTCGCCATGCCCCTAGGCCCCAATTTTTAACCATAGTTCGGGTTGTCCCTTCACTCTTCTCCAGGGTTATGCTTTGGAATTCCTCTTTTGGTGGAACACCTGAGGTAACAAACCTGAAAGGAGTCCTCCCATCCCACAGATTGACGAAAAACAATTGGGATCGGGCCAAATCCACAGAGAGCAAGATTCGTCCATGGCCCATGAGGCTTCCCCAACATTCCACGGCCATCGCTGATACAAAATCCAGAGACAAAAGCCTGAGCACGCGCCTCAGACACACTCATTCTTCATATGCTGAAGAGTTCTTCAGATAAGAACCTTCATGGCACTCGAATGCACCCAAAATATATAGTCTAACCTGGGCACTAATGCACTGTCTGACAACCTGAGCCCGGACATCGTGACCACACCCAGACAGCTGACCGCACACAGAGCACATCAGAACCGCCATGGCCTTAGGTCATCATCTCTTCCCTACCTCAGTTTTCAGGCTTCATTACCTAGACCTTATATCCAATCACTGCCCAGGGGTGACTGTGATTCAGAAATCAGAACACTTCCTTACCCATGGTGAGAAACCATGTGGTTGGCATGTTGTCCAACGTTCAGTGTAGGAGAAACCAGCATTCACCCTGAGGCCCCGCCCATTCTTGAGTGCGACGAGGGCATAAACACGCATTGTGACCCTCAGCGTGAGTCCTTTCCTTAGTAAGTCCTCTCATTGGTTTGACCATTAGATGTCATAATGGGCTTGACATCTCCCTAGGCCCCAATTTTTAACCAGATTTTGGTTGTCAAGTCGCCCGTCCCCAGGGCTCGACTCTGGAATCCCTCATTTGGTGGGACACCTGAGGTTGAAAAACAAAACAAAACAAATGAACAACAACAGAGCAACGGACTTCTTCCATCCCACAGAATGACCCCAAACTGTTTGGACGGGGCCAAACCCCCAGAGAGTAAGACTCGTCCATTTCCCATGAAGTCACCCGGAAATTTCACGACCATGAATGACACGATATCCAGAGAGAAAAACTTGAGCAAGAGCCTCACTCTCGCCCTTTTTTCATATCCCGAAGAGTTCTCCTCATGGTCTGTAGATCAGTCCTGCCATACCTATGACCCGAAACATAAGCCGACTTTGTGTTTTCAGACAACTGTCCAAAAGCCCTGGCCTACACACCCTACAGGCTCAGGCCCCTGGAGCCAAACCTAACGACTGTGCTTGCCCTCTCCAAAGGAATTGTATGTGCCCATTCCAATGGCCACAACCGTACTAAGAGGATAAATCTCCAAAGTCCCTGAGGCCATGCCAATATTTGTGGCATCCCAGGACAAACAGGGGCATTCTGGGCCCATCTTCGCACCTACCAGCACTCAGAACCGTAGACTGATGTCCCCAGAGGTAAAAAGGAACGAACAGGCCCCTAGGCACCTATCGGATCCATTGCTTTGTTTTCCAGAGATCTCTCCTCAGAGGCCTGGATTTCAATAACAGCATATGGCTGTTTCTTGACTCACCGATCAGAACAAATCTCATCTAGACATGGGAAACTTGCACGATGGAGCTGTGTGAAAGCCTCTCTTTAGGAGAACCCTTCAGGGCCCCAGTGCCACCGCTTCTTTCCAAGGTCTCCATAGACAAAAATTCATATTAGGACACATCCACGGGAGAGTCCATTTCAACTCTACCTCCTCGGTTGCTCCCCCAGATTCAGCAGATCTTACCTGTCTTGTTGCTTGGAGACAATTGGAATGCGAGGGGGGTTCCCTGCTATCCATACTTAGAACCCCGCATGGAATCGTTGTCCTGGAGCCAACCAAGAGGTCTCAATTGTCCTGCAGAAGAATCTTTGCAGTTGGGAGCTTCTCACAACTCCCATCGTGGGTAAACTCCCATGGCCTCGTGATCAAGCCCCCTTCAAGAAGGGGCCATCAGGGACATAATGTCCAACCTGAGTGATCGTCTGATCCTCGCCCTGTCTTCAGACGCATGAGATCTCGATTCAGGTCTGTAGATTGTGCCTGCCATATCTTCACCCAGAAACTATGCCTAGCTTGGGTTCTCAGACTTCTGTCGTCAGACTACTGGCCCACAAGCCCTCCAGTGTGGCAATCCAGAACTACAATGCAGCACTCTGTATGCCCTCCAGAAAAAAACATTTCCCTCCGGGGCTACCAAGAAACCCCAACTGAGGATCAACCTGCACGCCATTCGGCTGTACCCCAAATATATAGGCTGACCTGGGCACTAATGCCCTTTCTGACACTGCCTGAGCCTGGACCTCCAGGCCCCACCCCAGACAGCTGGCCGCACACTGAGCACATCGGACCCGCCATGGCCTTAGGTCGTCATCTCTTCTCAACCTCGGTTTTCAGGCTTCAGAACCTAGACCTTATCTGCAATCACTGCCCGGGTTTGAAAATGATGCAGAAATCAGAACTCTTTCCCCAAGGCAAGAAACCTTGTGGTTGGCATGTTGTCCAAATTTCAGTGTAGTTGAAACCAGTGTGGCCCATGAGGCCCCCCCATGCTTGCGGGCCACATTGGTCACAAACACACATTGTGACGACCCTCAGCCTGAGCCCAGTCCTCAGCTAAGGCCTCTCAGTGGCTGGATGGAGAGACAGCATATTGAGCTTGCCATGCCCCTAAGCCCCAATTTTTAAACCTAGTTTGGGTGGTCCCTTTACTATTTCCCAGGGCTCTCCTTTGGAATTCCTATTTTGGTGGGACACCTGAGGTAACAAACCTGAAAGGAGTCCTCCCATCCCACAGATTGACGACAAACAATTGGGATCGGTCCAAATCCACAGAGAGCAAGATTCGTCCATGGCCCATTAGGCCTACGCAGCATTCCAGGACCATTGCTGATACAAAATCCAGAGACAAAAGCCTGAGCACGCACCTCAGACTCGCTCATTCTTCATATTCGGAAGAGTTATTCAGATAAGAACCTACACGGCACTCGAATGCACCCAAAATATATAGTCTAACCTGGGCACTAATGCCCTGTCTGACAACCTGAGCCCGGACTTCGTGAACAACACCCAGACAGCTGACCGCACACTGAGCACATCAGACCCGCCATGGCCTTAGGTCATCATCTCTTCCCTACCTCAGTTTTCAGGCTTCAGAACCTAGACCTTATCTCCAATCACTGCCCAGAGGTGACTGTGATGCAGAAATCAGAACTCCTGCTTACCCAAGGCAAGAAACCTTGTGGTTGCCATGTCGTCCTACGTTCAGTGTAGGAGAAACCAGCATTCACCCTAGGCCCCGCCCATTCTTGAGTGCGACGAGGGCATAAACACGCATTGTGAACCTCAGCGTGAGTCCTGTCCTCTAGTACGTCCTCTAAGTGGCTGGACAAATAGATGTCATAATGGGCTTCACATGTCCCTAGGCCCCAATTTTTAACCAGATTTCTGGTTGTCCAGTCGCCAGTCCTCAGGGCTCTACTCTGGAATCTCTCATTTCGTGGGACACCTGAGGTTGAAAAACAAAACAAAACAAAACAAATCAACAACAACAGAACAACGGACTTCTTTCATCCCACAGAATGACCCCAAACTCTTTGGACGGAGCCAAACCCCCAGAGACTAAGACTCGTCCATTTCCCATGAAGTCACCCGGAAATTTCACGACCATGAGTGACACGATATCCAGAGACAAAAACTTGAGCAAGAGCCTCACACTCGCCCTTTTTTCATATCCCGAAGAGTTCTCCTCATGGTCTGTAGATCAGTCCTGCCATAACTACGACCCGAAACATAAGCCGACTTTGTGTTTTCAGACAACTGTCTAAACAGCCCTGGCCTACATAACCTACAGGCTCAGGCCCCTGGAGCCAAACCTGCCTACTGTGCTTGCCCTCTCCAAGGGAATTGTATGTGCCCATTCCAATGGCCACAACCCTACTAAGAGGATAAACCTCCAATATCCCTGAGGCCATCCCAATATTTGTGGCTTCCCAGGACAAACATGGGTAATCTGGGCCCATTTGAGCACCTACCCTCAATCAGACCCGTAAACTGATGTCCCCAGAGGTAAAAAGGTACAAAGAGGCCCCTAGGCACCTAACGGATCTATTGCTTTGGTTTCCAGGCATCTCTCCTCAGAGGCCTGGATTTCAATATCAGCATATGGCTGTTTCTTGACTCACCCAGTAGTACAAATCTCATCTACACATGGGAAACTTGCACGATGGAGCTGTGTGAAAGCCTCTCTTTAGGAGAACCCTTCAGGGCCCCAGTGCCACCGCTTCATTCCAAGGTCTCCATAGACACAAAATCATATTAGGACACATCCACGGGAGAGTCCATTTCAACTCAGCCTCCTTGGTTGATCCCCCCAGATCCAGCAGATCTAACCTGTCTTGTTGCGTGCAGACAATTGGAATTCGAGGTGGACTACCCAGGCATCCAGCCTTAGAACCCTGCTCAGAATCATTGGCCTGGAGCCAACCAACAGGTCTCAATTGTCCTGCAGAAGAATCTTTGCAGTTGCGAGCTTCTCACTACTCCCATCGTGGGGAAACCCCCATGGCCTCGTGATCCACCCCACCCTCAAGAAGGGGCCTTCAGGGACAGAAAGTCCAACCTGAGCAATCGTCTGATCCTCGCCCTGACTTCAGATGCACGAGATCTCGCTTCAGGTCTGTAGATTGTGCCTGCAAATCTTCACCCAGAAATCTAGGCCTAGCTTGGGGTCTTAGACTTCCGTCCTCAGACTACTGTCCCACAAGCCCTCCAGTTTGGCAATCCAGAACTACAATGCAGCACTCTGCCTGCCCTCCAGAAGAAAAACATTGCCCTCTGGGGCTACCCAGAAACCCCATATGAGGATCAACCTACACGCCATTCGGCTGGAACCCCAAATATATAGGCTGACCTGGGCACTAATGCCCTTTCTGACAGAGCCTGAGCCTGGACCTCCTGGCCCCACCCAGACAGCTTTCCACACACTGAGCACATCGGACCCGCCATGGCCTTAGGTCGTCCTCTCTTCCCAACCTTGGTTTTCAGGCTTTAGAACCTAGACCTTATCTCCAATCACTGCCCAGGTTTGAAAATAATTGGGCTTGCCATGCCCCTACGCCCCAATTTTTAACCATATTTCGGGTTGTCCCTTCACTCTTCCCCAGGGTCTGCTTTGGAATTCCTCTTTTGGTGGGACACCTGAGGTAACAAACCTGAAAGGAGTCCTCCCATCCCACAGATTGACGAAAAACAATTTGTATCGGGCCAAATCTACAGAGAGGAGGATTCCTCCATGGCCTAATAGGCCCTCCCGACATCCCACGGCCTTTGCTGCTACAAAATCCAGAAACAAAAGCCTGAGCAAATAATCTAATGGCACTGGCGGAGAAACAATATGGCATGTCTCAGAGCTGTCCAACAGGTCTCAATTGTCCCGCAGAAGGAATCCTTGAAGGGGGCATCTCACAACTCCCAACGTGAGAATACCTACATGGACTCGAGACTCCGCTCCCTTTATGAAGGGGCCGTCATGCACAGAAACTCCTACCTAATCCAACGTCTGATCCTCGCCCTGACGTCAGATGCATGAGATACTGGTTCAGATCTGCAGGGGGTAACTGCCGTCCCCTCGCTTGGAAGCCCAAGTCTAGCTTGTGTTCTCAGACTTCCGTCCTCACTCTCCTGGCCCCGAAACCCTCATGTTTGGCAATTTGGACCCCCAATGCAGCACTCTGCCTGCCCTCTAGAAAAAATATATTGCATAAAGAGCTGCCCAGACAGGTTAAATGAGGATAAACCTACACGGCACTCAACTGTACCCTAATTATATAGTCTAACCTGGGCACTAATGCACTCTCTGACATAACCTGAACCCGGACCTCCTGACCAACACCCAGAGAGCTGACCGCACACAGAGCACATCAGACCCGTCATGGCCGTAGGTCATTATCAATTCCCGACCTCAGTTTTCAGGCTTCAGAACCTAGACCTTATCTCCAATCACTGCCCAGGTGTGACTGTGATGCAGAAATCAGAACTCCTCCTTACCCATGGCAAGAAACCTTCTGTTTAGCATGTTGTACAATGTTCAGTTTAGGAGAAACAAGCATTTACCCTGAGCCCCGCCCATTCTTGAGTGCGACATGGGCATAAACACGCATTGTGACCCTTAGCGTGAGTCCTGTCCTCTAGTAAGTCCTCTCAGTGGCTGCACCATTAGATGTCATAATGTGCTTGACATGTCTATATTCCCTAATATTTAACCAGATTTCTGGTTGTCCAGTCGCTCCACTCTGGAATCGCTCATTTGGTAGGACACCTGAGGTTAAAAAACAAATCAACAACAACAAAAAAACGGACTTCTTCCATCCCACAGAATGACCCCAAACTCCTTGGACGGGGCCAAACCCCCAGAGAGTAGGACTCGTCCATTTCCCATGAAGTCACCCTGAAATTTCACGACCATGAGTGACACGATATCCAGAGACAAAAACATGAGTAAGAGCCTCACACTCGCCCTTTTTTCATATCCCGAAGGGTTCTCCTCATGGTCTGTAGATCAGTTCTGCCATTCCTATGATCCGAAACATAAGCCGAGTTTGTGTATTCAGACATCTGTCCAAACAGTTCTGGCCTACACACCCTACATGCTCAGGCCCCTGGTGCCAAACCTGAGGACTGTACTTGCCTCTCCAAGGGAATTGTGTGTGCCCATTCCAATGGCTACAAACCTACTAATAGGATAAACCTCCAAAGTCCCTGAGGCCATCCCAATACTTGTGGCTTCCCATGACAAACAGGGGCAATCTGAGCTCATCTGAGCACCTACCTGCACTCAGACCCGTAGACTGATGTCCCCAGAGGTAAAAAAGGAACGAACAGACCACTAGGCACCTATCGGATCCATTGCTTTGCTTTCCAGGCATCTCTCCTCAGCGTCCTGGATTTCAATACCAGCATATGGCTGTTTCTTCATTCACCCATGAAAACAAATCTCATCTACACATGGGAAACTTGCACGTTGGAGCTGTGTCAAAGCCTCTTTAGGAGATCCATTCAGGCCCCCAGTGCCACCGCTTCATTCCAAGGTCTCCTTAGACACAAAAACACATTAGGACCCATCCACAGGAGAGTCCATTTCAACTCAGCCTCCTCGTTTGCTCCCCCAGATCCAACAGATCTAACCTGTCTTGTTGCTAGGAATCAATCGGAATGCGAGGTGGGCTACCCAGCCATCCATCCTTAGAACTCTGCTCGGAATCGTTGGCCTGGCTCCAACCAACAGGTCTCAATTGTCCTGCAGAAGAATCTTTGCAGTTTGGAGCTTCTCACAACTCCCATCTTGGGAAATCCCCCAATGGCCTCGTGACCCCCCCCCCTTTATGAAGAGGGCATCAGGGACAGAAAGTCCAACCTGAGCGTTCGTCTGATCTTCACCCTGACTTCAGATGCACGAGATCTCGATTCAGTTCTGTCCATTGTGCCTGCCATGTCCTCACCCAGAATCCTAAGCCTAGCTTGTGTTCTCAGACTTCCGTTCTTAGGTTCAATGGGCACAAGGGTCTGACTGACACAGACTGAGCCACGACCTCTAGTCAACCACCCAGAGATGGGCCCCATTTCCTGAAGGTGTGACTACCTGTGTCCTGAAACCAGCATCTCTACTCAACCTGTATATTCAGTCCTCTGTCCCACACCGTAGCTCAAACCCATGCCTATGGGGGAACCTCACACACAAGAGTACTCCTCCTTCCCAACTCTCTGTGTGGCAACCAGCTGCATGGCCCGAGACCACGGTCACACATGGAAGACTCCCTGGATACAAACAGGCAGCATGAGCTTGCTTTCAAACAAAACCCCGCAGTAGCTGGATCAGGAGCCCACAGAGTGGGACTTCCAGGACCCTAAGGGAAAATCCTCACCCTTGTTAATGTTTTCAAGTCACCCATACCCAGAACCTGTCTCTGGAATTCCTAATTGGGTGTCCTCTGAGACGTGAAACAACAGTCTTCCCTTCCCACAGAGACACCAAACTCTTGGGAGCTGAGCAGAATCCCCAGAGATGAAGAATTTCTCATGGACTCATGAAGCCACCCCTACCTTTCGCGACCATCCCGGGCACACACCCGACAGAAGAACCTGCGCTATGACACCTTAATTTCAGTACACTATGAGCTGCCCTCTGGGCCTGAACATCGGACCTGTGATCACCTCGGCCCTCACTCTAACCCTAGTTTGCTTTTGCAGAGATATCTCTCCCCAAAGCGCTGGCCCACATGCCCCCCCAGGATGGGGCCTATGGTGCCACACCAGATGACTGTCCTTACACTCCCAAAGGAAACTCTGACCTTCACGGTTGCCCAAACACTGAAGATTAGGAGCAAAGTAAAACCCCCTGAGCCCACCTCAATTTCTAAGAAGGCTCTGGACTCAAATGCACATTCTGACACACAATATGCCACTGCCTCCAGGCAGACATCCAAATCCAAGGGCCTGAGTTAGAAGTTTGAACCTGCCATGACTATAGGACTTCATTGATACCCAAGTTTAGATTTTTAGGCACTGTTTCCAGAGGCCTGTTCTCCAATACTGACTTATATTCCAACATGTAGTCCCTGAGCCACACAACAGAACAACTCTTGTCCCCAGAAGGAAACCGTGCTCTTGGACATGTGTCAAACTCTCAGGGTAGAAGAATCCTGCAAGTACCCTTTGCCAACAGTGCATTGTAAGATCTCCCTGGTAACAAACCAGCATTGTGACCCATGTGAAAGATATTCCATGTCAACTCAAGGCCTTGGTACTTCGCCCCAGTGTCATCAGAACGAAACTGCCATATTCCTCAGCTCCAATGGTCAATGGAGGTGTGCTTTCCAGGCATCCATGCCAAAGAGCTCTGCTACCCAAACATGGGGTACTGTGGAGCAAACAAACCAGACTCCACCTGTCCAGTAGAAGGAAACCTTGCTGTTTGGAGCATCTCACAAGTCTCAGCGTGGGAAATCATCCATGGGCTCTTGAGGCCACCCCTCCATTTATTGGTCATTGTAGACACAAACTCTAGTGTGAGCATACATCTGACATCCGTCCTTACTCAGGTGCTGGATATATCAAAAAAGACGCTTCACACTGGAACTGCGTTCCGCTTGGCACTGAATTGTACAGTAGCTTGTGTCTACAATTCCATCCTCACCCTCCTGCTCCCCAAGGCCTCTTGATATTGAATTCTGGAGCCGCAATGCAGCATTCTGTCTCCCTCATAGGAAGAAGTGCCTGGTTAGTCTGCCCAGAATCCCCACATTAGGATCAGTCTGCTTGGCCCTGGAGGGAACCCTGATTTATAGACTTCCCTGGCCACTAGTGTTGTGTCTTACAGAGCCTGTGTCCCGACCTAGAGTCAGTCACAGGGAGTGCAGGTCCCATATCTAGCATGTGGGACTGGCCATGACCCAAGTCTGTCATCTCTACCCATACTTGGTATTCTCGCACCTTTCCCCAGATTTGCTGAAATCCTTCCAAAGGGGGAACCTGAAACACTATAGAGTTCTACTCCTTTTCCATGGAAGGACACCTGGGTGTTGAAATGGGTATCCAGCTCTCAAAGTGGGAGCAAGGTACATGGCCAATGTGACCAGGCCAACTCCTGATGGCTCCCCAGGGCACAAACAGGCATTGTGACCCTCACCCAAGTATGCTTTCAAACAAACTCTCTCAGTTCCACCACAAGGTTCCTGCATTGCAGGTGCCCCAAATTCTAACACTTGGTGGGATTTTCCAGGCCAACTCCTGATGGCTCCCCAGGGCACAAACAGGCATTGTGACCCTCGCCCAAGTATGCTTTCAAACAAACTCTCTCAGTTCCACCACAAGGTTTCTGCATTGCAGGTAACCCAAATTCTAACCCTTGGTGGGATTTTCCAGGCGCCCAGACTTAGAACCCATATCTAAAATCCCTGTTTTGGGGCACCTCTAAGATGGAAAACAGCACTCTTATTTTCCCCGAAAAAGCCACCAAGCTAAGGGGAGCCGCCAGGATCCTTAGAGACAAAAAGTCTCCCATGGATGCATGAGACATCACCTACATTCTGAGGTCATTCTGGACACACAATCCAGATGGAAAAGTCTGTGCTACTGTCTTCTTGTCATCCTAATTACAGTTGCTGATGAGCTGACCCGCAGGTCTATGCATTTGGTCTGTGATCACCTCGCGACTAATCCGAACCTGAATTTGTGTTTGCAGACTTCTTTCCCAAAACCATGGCTCACATGCCCTCCTGGATGGGGTCACTCGAGGTGCACCAAAAGACTGTGGCTGACTTCCCCAAGGAAACTGTGCCTATCACAGTTGCCCAAACGTTCCAGATTAAGAGAAACCTGCAAGGCCCCTGAGCCCACTCCAATTTTGGCGGCTGTCTGGATGCAAATGCACATTATGAAACACCCTGATTAGCTACATTCAGATGGACAGCCACGTCAATGGTCCTGAGTCAGAAGATTGAACCTCACAAGCCATTGGACCTCATTGGAACACCTGATTAGGTTTTCAGGCATCTGTCCTCAGGGTTCTGTTCTGGAAAACCATCTTATGATACGACCTGTCCCTGAGCCCAGAAAACGCCCAGCAAACTCTCTTCGGGTGCCACACGTCTGAAGGGCAGCCCCACCGCGCATGGCCGGCATCGCGAGCGCTCGAGCATGCACCTCATCAGGAAGCCCTCCTTGAGGCAGGCTACAGTGAGGCCGACGCCTCCTGCTAATCCTCGGCCTGCGGGGGTTCCCTCCCTGGTGCTGTCCCATGAGGCCGGGCCCACCAGGAAGACCGGGCTCCAAATATCACCTGCTTCCCAGCCTTCTGCTTCCGGGGTCCTGTCCCTCGGTGCCTCCATCTGCGGAACCCTGGGTCCCACAGCCACGCCTCACCCTCCCACCCCAGCGCCAACGGTGCCTTTGGGTGCTTCAGACAAGACTCGGAGCGAGAGAAACCTGTCCAAACAGCTCTGGCCTACACACCCTACAGGTTCAGGCCCCTAGAGCCAAACCTAACGACTGTGTTTGCCCCCTCCAAGGGAATTGTATGTGCGCATTCAAATGGCCAAAACCCAACTAATAGGAAAAACCTCCAAAGTCCCTGAGGCCATCCCAATAGTTGTGGCTTCCCAGGACAAACAGGGGCAATCTGAGACCATCTGAGCACTACCAGCACTCAGACCCGTAGACTGATGTCCCCAGAAGTAAAAAGGAACGAACAGGCCCCTAGGCACTAATCGGATCCATTGCTTTGTTTTCCAGGCATTTCTCCTCAGAGGCCTGGATTTCAATACCAGCATATGGCTGTTTCTTGACTCTCCCATCAGAACAAATCTCATGTACACATGGGAAACTTGCACGTTAGAGCTGTGTCAAAGCCTGTGTTTAGGAGAACCCTACAGGGCCCCAGTGCCACCGCTTCTTTCCAAGGACTCCATAGACACAAAGACATATTAGGACACATCCACGGGAGAGTCCATTTCAGCTCAGCCTCCTCGGTTGCTCCCCCAGATCCAGCAGATCTAACCTGTCTTGTTGCTTGGAGACAATTGGAATGGGAGGTGGGCTACCCAGCCATCCATCCTTAGAACCCTGCTCGGAATCGTTGGCCTGGAGCCAACCAACAGGTCTCAATTGTCCTGCAGAAGAATCTTTGCAGTTGGGAGCTTCTCACAACTCCCATCGTGGCAAAACCCCCATGGGCTCGTGATCCACCCCCCCTTCAAGAAGGGGCCATTAGGGACAGAAAGTCGAACCTGAGACATCGTCTGATACTCGCCCTGACTTCAGAGCACGAGATCTCGATTCAGGTCTGTAGATTGTGCCTGCCATATCCTCACCCAGAAACCTAGGCCTAGCTTGGGTTCTCAGACTTCCATCCTCAGACTACTGGCCCACAATCCCTCCAGTTTCGCAATCCAGAACTACAATGCAGCACTCTGCCTGCCCTCCAGACGAAAAACATTGCCCTCTGGGGCTAACCAGAAACCCCAAATGAGGATCAACCTGCATGCCATTCGGCTGTACCCCAAATATATAGGCTGACCTGGGCACTAATGCCCTTTCTGACACAGCCTGAGCCTGGACCTCCTGGCCCCACCCAGACAGGTGGCCGCACATTGAGCACATCGTACCCGCCATGGCCTTAGGTCATCATCTCTTCTCAACCTCGGTTTTCAGGCTTCGGAACCTAGACCTTATCTCCAATCACTGCCCGGGTTTGACAATGATGCAGAAATCAGAACTCTTTCCCCATGGCAAGAAACCTTGTGGTTGGCATGTTGTCCAACGTTCACTGTAGTTGAAACCAGGGTGGCCCATGAGGCCCCGCCCATGCTTGCGGGCCACATTGGTCACAAACACACATTGTGACCCTCAGTCGGAGCCCAGTCCTCAGGTAAGGCCTCTCAGTAGCTGGATGGAGAGACAGCATATTGGGCTTGCCTAGCCTTGAAGACCCATTTTTAACCATAGTTCGGGTTGTCCCTTCACTCTTCCCCAGGGCTCTGCTTTGGAATTCCTCTTTTGGTGGGACACCTGAGGTAACAAACCTGAAAGGAGTCCTCCTATCCCACAGATTGACGGAAAACTATTGGGATCGAGCCAAATCCACAGAGAGGGAAGATTCGTCCATGGCCCATGAGGCTTACCCAACATTCCAGGGCCATCGCTGATACAAAATCCAGAGACAAAAGCCTGAGCAATCGCCTCAGACTCGCTCATTCTTCATATCCTGAAGAGTTTTTCACATGGTTTGTAGATCGGGCGTGCCATACATACGCCCCCAAACCTAAGCTGAGTGTGTTTTTTCAGACTTCTGTCCACAAAGTCCTGGGCACACACCCTCCAGGCTGGGGCCCGTGGAGCCACACATAAGGACAGTGCCTACCCAATCCATGGGAATTCTGCCCATTCCTTTGTCCCAATTAGCACAAATTAGGAGAACCCTCCAAAGCCCCGGAGGCCATCCCAATAGTGTAGGTCGCCCGGGACAAAACAGGGCGGTCTGACACCAACTGAGCATCTACCTCCACTCATACCATAGATGGATGTCCACAGAGAAGAAGATTGAACCAGACAGGACCCTAGGCCATTATCGGATCCTTTGCGTTGGTTTACAGGCATGTCTCCTCAAAAGCCTGGATTCCAATACCATCATAGGGGTTTTCTTGAGGCACCATAAGAACAAATCTCGTCTCCACTAGGAAACTTGTTCATGAGAGCTATGTTAAAAGCTTAGGAGAATACTTCAGGGTCCCGGTGCCACCTCCCCATTCCAAAGCCCTCATGGACACAAAGACACATTAGGACCCATCCTCAGGAAAGTCCATTTCAACTCAGCTACCCCGGTTGCTCCCGCAGATCCATCAGATCTAAACTGTCTTGTTGCTAGGAGACAATTGGAATGTGAGGCGGGCTTCCCAGGCATCCATCCTCAAACGGTGCTCTGGAGTCATTCCATATCGGATGTCCTGGAGCTGTCCAACAAGTCTCAATTGTCCAGCAGAAGGAATTCTTGAAGGGGGCTTCCCACAACTCACAACATGGGAAAACCTCCAGGGCCTCGAGATTCCGCTCCCTTCATGAAGGGGCCGTCAGGCACAGAAACTCCAACCTGAGCCAACGTCTGATCCTCGCCCTGACATCAGATGCATTAGATATTGGTTCAGATCTGCAGGGGGTACCTGCCGTGCCCTCACCCTGAAACCGAAGTCTAGCTTGTGTTCTCAGACTTCCATCCTGACACTCCTGGCCCCGAAGCCCTTAGGTTTTTCAATTCCGGACCAACAATGAAGCACTCTGCCTGCCCTCTAGAAAAAATATATTGCCTAATGAGCTGCCCAGGCAGCTTAAAGGAAGAAAAACCTACACGGCACTCGAATGTACCCAAATTATATAGTCTAACCTGGGCACTAATGCACTGTCTGACACAACCTGAGCCCTGACTTCCTGACCAACACCAGACAGCTGACCGCACACTGAGCACATCAGACCCGCCATGGCCTTAGGTCATCATCTATTCCCCACCTCAGTTTTCAGGCTTCAGAACCTAGACCTTATCTCCAATCATGTCCAGGGGTGACTGTGATGCAGAAATCAGAACTCTTCCTTACCCATGGCAAGAAACCTTGTGGTTGGCATGTTATCCAACTTTAAGTGTAGGAGAAGCCAGCATTCACCCTGAGGCCCCGCCCATTCTTGAGTGCGACGGGGGCATAAACATGCATTGTGACCCTCAGCGTGAGTCCTGTCCTCCAGGAAGTGCTCTCAGTGGCTGGACCATTAGATGTCATCATGGGCTTGACATGTCCCTAGGCCCCAATTTTTGACCAGATTTCTGGTCGTCCAGTCGCCCCTCCCCAGGGCTCTACTCTGGAATCCCTCATTTGGTGGGACACCTGAGGTTGATAAACAAAACAAATCAACAACAACAACAAAACGGACCTCTACCATCCCACAGAATGACCCCAAACGCTTTGGACTGGGCCAAACCCCCAGAGAGTAAGACTCGTTCAATTCCCATGAAGTCACCCGGAAATTTCACGACCATGAGTGACGCGATATCCAAAGACAAAAACTTGAGCAAGAGCCTCACACTCGCCCTTTTTTCATATCCCAAAGAGTTCTCCTCATTTTCTGTAGATCTGTCCTGCCATACCTATGACCCGAAACATAAGCCGAGTTTGTGTTTTCAGACAACTGTCCAAACAGCTCTGGCCTACACACCCTACAGGCTCAGGCCCCTGGAGCCAAACCTGAGGACTGTGCTTGCCCTCTCCAAGGGAATTGTATGTGCCCATTCAAATGGACACAACCCTACTAATAGGATAAACATCCAAAGTCCCTGAGGCCTTCCCAAAAGTTGTGGGTTCCCAGGACAAACAGGGGCAATCTGAGCCCATCTGAGCACCTACCTAAACTCAGACCCGTATACTGATGTCCCCAGAAGTAAAAAGGAACGAACAGGCCCCTAGGCACTAATCGGATTGATTGCTTTGTTTTCCAGGCATTTCTCCTCAGAGGCCTGGATTTCAGTACCAGCATATGGCTGTTTCTTGACTCACCCATCAGAACAAATCTCATGTACACATGGGAAACTTGCACGTTGGAGCTGTGTCAAAGCCTCTGTTTTGGAGAACCCTTCAGGGCCCCAGTGCCACCGCTTCTTTCCAAGGTCTCCATAGACACAAAGACATATTAGGACACATCCACGGGAGAGTCCATTTCAGCTCAGCCTCCTCGGTTTCTCCCCCAGATCCAGCAGATCTAACCTGTCTTGTTGCTTGGAGAAAATTGGAATGCGAGGTGGGCTACCCAGCCATCCAACCTTAGAACCCTGCTCGGAATCGTTGGCCAGGAGCCAACAAACAGGTCTCAATTGTCCTGCAGAAGAATCTTTGCAGTTGGGAGCTTCTCACAACTCCCATCGTGGGAAAACCCCCATGGCCTCGTGATCCACCAACCCCTTCAAGTAGGGGCCATCAGGGACAGAATGTCCAACCTGAGCGATCGTCTGATCCTCGCCCTGACTTCAGATGCACGAGATCTCGATTCAGGTCTGTAGATTGTGCCTGCCATAACCTCACCCAGAAACCTAGGCCTACCTTGGGTTCTCAGACTTCCGTCCTCAGTCTACTGGCCCACAAGACGTCCAGTTTGGCAATCCAGAACTACAATCAGCACTCTGCCTTCCCTCCAGACGAAAAACATTGCCCTCTGGGGCTACCCACAAACCCCAAATGAGGATCAACCTGCACGCCATTCGGCTGTACCCCAAATATATAGGCTGACCTGGGAACTAATGCCCTTCTGACACAGCCTGAGCCTGGACCTCCTGGCCCCACCCAGACAGTTGGCCGCACATTGAGCACTTCGGACCCGCCATGGCCTTAGGACGTCATCTCTTCTCAACCTCGGTTTTCAGGCTTGAGAACCTAGACCTTATCTCCAATCACTGCCCGGGTTTGAAAATGAGGCAGAAATCAGAACTCTTTCTCCATGGCAAGAAACCTTGTGGTTGGCCTGTTGTGCAAGGTTCAGTGTAGTTGAAACCAGTGTGGCCCATGAGGCCCCGCCCATGCTTGCGGTCCACATTGGTCACAAACACACATTGTGACCCTCAGTCTGAGCCCAGTCCTCAGGTAAGGCCTCTCAGTGGCTGGATGAAGAGACAGCATATTGGGCTTGCCTAGCCACGAAGACCCAATTTTTAACCATAGTTCGGGTTGTGCCTTCACTCTTCCCCAGGGCTCTACTTTGGAATTCCTCTTTTGGTGGGACACCTGAGGTAACAAACCTGAAGGGAGTCCTCCCATCCCACAAATTGACAAAAAAAACAATAGGGATCGGGCCAAATCCACAGAGAGGAAGATTCGTCCATGGCCCATGAGGCCTACCCAACATTCCAGGGCCATCGCTGATACAAAATACAGAGACAAAAACCTGAGCAAGCGCCTCAGACTCGCTCATTCTTCATATCCTGAAGAGTTCTTCCCATGGTTTGTAGATCGGGCGTGCCATACATACGCCCCCAAACCTAATCTGAGTGTGTTTTTTCAGACTTCTGTCCACAATGTCCAGGGCACACACCCTCCAGGCTGGGGCCCCTGGAGCCACACATATGGACAGTGCCTACCCAATCCATGGGAATTCTGCCCATTCCTTTGTCCAAAATAGCACAAATTGGGAGAACCCTCCAAAGCCCCGGAGGCCATCCCAATAGTGTAGGTCGCCCGGGACAAAACAGGGCGGTCTGACACCAACTGAGCATCTACCTCCACTCATACCATAGATGGATGTCCACAGAGAAGAAGATTGAACCAGACAGGACCCTAGGCCATTATCGGATCCTTTGCGTTGGTTTACAGGCATGTCTCCTCAAAAGCCTGGATTCCAATACCATCATAGGGGTTTTCTTGAGGCACCATAAGAACAAATCTCGACTCCACTAGGAAACTTGTTCATGAGAGCTATGTTAAAAGCTTAGGATAATACTTCAGGGTCCCGGTGCCACAGCCCCATTCCAAGGCCCTCATGGACACAAAACACACATTAGGACCCATCCTCAGGAAAGTCCATTTTCAACTCAGCTACCCCGGTTGCTCCCGCAGATCCATCAGATCTAAACTGTCTTGTTGCTAGGAGACAATTGAAATGCGAGGCGGGCTTCCCAGGCATCCATCCTCAAACGGTGCTCTGGAGTCATTCCATATCGGATGTCCTGGAGCTGTCCAACAGGTCTCAATTGTCCAGCAGAAGGAATTCTTGAAGGGGGCTTCCCACAACTCACAACATGGGAAAACCTCCAGGGCCTCGAGATTCCGCTCCCTTCATGAAGGGGCCGTCAGGCACAGAAACTCCAACCTGAGCCAACGTCTGATACTCGCCCTGACATCATATGCATGAGATATTGGTTCAGATCTGCAGGGGTTACCTGCCGTGCCCTCACCCTGAAACCGAAATCTAGCTTGTGTTCTCAGACTTCCGTCCTCACACTCCTGGCCCCGAAGCCCTTAGGTTTGTCAATTCCGGACCAACAATGAAGCACTCTGCCTGCCCTCTAGAAAAAATATATTGCCTAATGAGCTGCCCAGGCAGCTTAAAGGAAGAAAAACCTACACGGCACTCGAATGTACCCAAATTATATAGTCTAACCTGGGCACTAATGCACTGTCTGACACAACCTGAGCCCTGACTTCCTGACCAACACCAGACAGCTGACCGCACACTGAGCACATCAGACCCGCCATGGCCTTAGGTCATCATCTATTCCCCACCTCAGTTTTCAGGCTTCAGAACCTAGACCTTATCTCCAATCATGTCCAGGGGTGACTGTGATGCAGAAATCAGAACTCTTCCTTACCCATGGCAAGAAACCTTGTGGTTGGCATGTTATCCAACTTTAAGTGTAGGAGAAGCCAGCATTCACCCTGAGGCCCCGCCCATTCTTGAGTGCGACGGGGGCATAAACATGCATTGTGACCCTCAGCGTGAGTCCTGTCCTCCAGGAAGTGCTCTCAGTGGCTGGACCATTAGATGTCATCATGGGCTTGACATGTCCCTAGGCCCCAATTTTTGACCAGATTTCTGGTCGTCCAGTCGCCCCTCCCCAGGGCTCTACTCTGGAATCCCTCATTTGGTGGGACACCTGAGGTTGATAAACAAAACAAAACAAATCAACAACAACAACAAAACGGACCTCTACCATCCCACAGAATGACCCCAAACTCTTTGGACTGGGCTAAACCCCCAGAGAGTAAGACTCGTCCAATTCATATGAAGTCACCCGGAAATTTCACGACCATGAGTGACGCGATATCCAAAGACAAAAACTTGAGCAAGAGCCTCACACTCGCCCTTTTTTCATATCCCAAAGAGTTCTCCTCATTTTCTGTAGATCTGTCCTGCCATACCTATGACCCGAAACATAAGCCGAGTTTGTGTTTTCAGACAACTGTCCAAACAGCTCTGGCCTACACACCCTACAGGCTCAGGCCCCTGGAGCCAAACCTGAGGACTGTGCTTGCCCTCTCCAAGGGAATTGTATGTGCCCATTCAAATGGACACAACCCTACTAATCGGATAAACCTTCAAAGTCCCTGAGGCCATCCCAATAGTTGTGGCTTCCCAGGACAAACGGGCAATCTGAGCCCATCTGAGCAACTACCTGCACTCAGAACCGAAGACTGATGTCCCCAGAAGTAAAAAGGAACGAACAGGCCCCTAGGCACTAATCGGATCGATTGCTTTGTTTTCCAGGCATTTCTCCTCAGAGGCCTGGATTTCAGTACCAGCATATGGCTGTTTCTTGACTCACCCATCAGAACAAATCTCATGTAAACATGGGAAACTTGCACGTTGGAGCTGTGTCAAAGACTCTGTTTAGGAGAACCCTTCAGGGCCCCAGTGCCACCGCTTCTTTCCAAGGTCTCCATAGACACAAAGACATATTAGGACACATCCACGGGAGAGTCCATTTCAACTTAGCCTCCTCGGTTTCTCCCCCAGATCCAGCAGATCTAACCTGTCTTGTTGCTTGGAGACAATTGGAATGCGAGGTGGGCTACCCAGCCATCCATCCTTAGAACCCTGCTCGGAATCGTTGGCCAGGAGCAACCAACAGGTTTCAATTGTCCTGCAGAAGAATCTTTGCAGTTGGGAGCTTCTCACAACTCCCATCGTGGGAAAACCCCCATGGCCTCGTGATCCACCCACCCCTTCAAGAAGGGGCCATCAGCGACAGAAAGTCCAACCTGAGTGATCGTCTGAACCTCGCCCTGATTCCGATGCAAGAGATCTCGATTCAGGTCTGTAGATTGTCCCTGCCATATCGTCACCCAGAAACCTAGGACTAGCTTGTGTTCTCAGACTTCCATCCTCAGACTACTGGCCTACAAGCCGTCCAGTTTGGCCATCCAGAACTACAATGCAGCACTGTGACTGCCCTCCAGAAGAAAAACATTGCCCTCTGGGGCTAACCAGAAACCCCAAATGATGATCATCCTGCACTCCATTCGGCTCTACCCCAAATATATAGGCTGACCTGGGCACTAATGCCATTTCTGACACAGCCTGAGCCTGGACCTCCTGGCCCCACCCAGACAGCTGGCCGCACATTGAGCTCATCAGACCCGCCATGGCCTTAGGTCGTCATCACTTCTCAACCTCGGTTTTCAGGCTTCAGAACCTAGACCTTATCTCCAATCACTGCCCGGGTTTGAAAATGATGCAGAAATCAGAACTCTTTCCCCATGGCAAGAAACCATTTGGTTGGCATGTTGTCCAACGTTCAGTGTCGTTGAATCCAGTGTGGCCCATGAGGCTCCGCCTATGCTTGCGGGCCATATTGGTCACAAACACACATTGTGATTCTCAGCCTGAGCCCAGTCCTCAGGTAAGGCCTCTCAGTGGCTGGATGGAGAGTCAGCATATTGAGCTTTCCATGCCCCAAGGCCCCAATTTTTAACCATAGTTCGGGTTGTGCCTTCACTCTTCCCCAGGGGTCTGCTTTGGAATTCCTCTTTTGATGGGACACCTGACGTAACAAACCTGAAAGGAGTCCTCCCATCCAACAGATTGACGGAAAACATTTGGGATCGAGCCAAATCCACAGAGAGGGAAGATTCGTCCATGGCCCATGTGGCCTACCCAACATTCCAGGGCCATCGCTGATACAAAATCCAGAGACAAAAGCCTGAGCAAGCGCCTCAGACTCGCTCATTCTTCATATCGTGAAGAGTTCTTCCCATGGTTTGTAGATCGGGCGTGCCATACCTACGTCCCCAAACCTAAGCTGAGTTTGTGTTTTCAGACTTCTGTCCTCAAAGTCCTGGGCCACACACCCTGCAGGCTGGGGCCCCTGGAGCCTCACATTTGGACTGTGCCTACCTAATCCATGGGAATTCTGCCCATTCCATTGTCCAAAATCGTATAAATTAGGAGAACCCTCCAAAGCCCCGGAGGCCATCCCAATAGTATAGGTCGCCCAGGACAAAAAAAGTGTGGTCTGACACCAGCTGAACATCTACCTCCACTCATACCATAGATGGATGTCCACAGAGAAGATTGAACCAGACAGGACCCTAGGCCATTATCGGATCCTTTGCTTTGGTTTACAGGCATGTCTCCTCTAAAGCCTGGATTCCAATACCAGCATAGGGGTTTTCTTGAGGCACCATAAGAACAAATCTCGTCTCCACAAGGAAACGTGTGCATGGGAGCTATGTCAAAAGCTTCGGAGAATACTTTAGGGTCCCGGTGCCACCGCCCCATTCCAAGGCCCTCATGGACACAAACACACATTAGACCCATCATCAGGAAAGTCCATTTCAACTCAGCCTCCCCGGTTGCTCCTGCAGATCCATTAAGATCTAAACTGTCTTGTTCCTAGGAGACAATTGGAATGCGAGGCTGGCTTCCCAGCCATCCATCCTCGAACGCTGCTCTGGAGTCATTCCATATGGGACGTCCTGGAGCTGTCCAACAGGTCTCAATTTTCCCGCAGAAGGAATCCTTGAAGGGGGCTTCCCACAACTCCCAACGTGGGAAAACCCCCAGGGCCTCGAGATTCCGCTCCCTTCATGAAGGGGCTATCAGGCACAGAAACTCCAACCTGAGCCAACCTCTGATCCTCGCCTTTACATTTAAGGCATGTGATATAGGTTAAGAACTGCAGAGGGTACCTGCCGTGCCCTCACCCTGAAACCGTAGTCTCGCTTGTGATCTCAGACTTCCGTCCTCACACTCCTGGCGCCGAAGCCTTCACGTTTGGCAATTACGGACCAACAATGAAGCACTCTGCCTGCCCTCTAGAAAAAATATATTGCCTAATTAGCTGCCCAGGCAGCATAAAGGAGGAAAAATCGACACGGCACTCGAATGTACCCAAATTATATAGTCAAACCTGGGCACTTATGCACTGTCTGACAAATACTGAGCCCGGACCTCCCGAACAACACCCAGACAGTTGACCACACACTGAGCACATCAGACCCGCCATGGGCCTGATGCACGAGATCTCGATTCAGGTCTCAGCCAGAAACCTAGGCCTAGCTTGGCTTCTCAGACTTCCGTCCTCACACTACTGGCCCACAATCCCTCAAGTTTGGCAATCAAGAACTACAATGCAGCACTCTGCCTGCCCTCCAGAAGAAAAACCTTGCCCTCTGGGGCTACACAGAAACCCCCAATGAGGATCAACCTGCACGCCATTCAGCTGTACCCCAAATATATAGGCTGACCTGGGCACTAATGCCCTTTCTGACACTGCCTGAGCCTGGAACTCCTGGCCCCACCCAGACAGCTGGCCTCACACTGAGCACATCAGACCTGCCATGGCCTTAGGTCGTCATCTCTTCTCAACGTCGGTTTTTCAGGCTTCAGAACCTAGACCTTATCTCCAATCACGGCCCTGGTTTGAAAATGATGCAGAATCAGAACTCTTTCCCCATGGCAAGAAAGCTTGTGGTTGGCATGTTGTCCAAGGTTCAGTGTACTTGAAACCAGTGTGGCCCATGAGGCCCTGCCCATGCTTGCGGGCGACTTGGTCACAAACCCACATTGTGACCCTCAGCCTGAGCCCAGTTCTCAGGTAAGGCCTCTCATTGACGGATGGAGAGACAGCATATTTGCTTACCATGCCCCTAACCCCCAATTTTTAACCATAGTTCGGGTTGTCCCTTCACACTTCTCCAGGGCTCTGCTTTGGAATTCCTCTTTTGGTGGGACAACTGAGGTAACAAACCTGAAAGGAGTCCTCCCATCCCACAGATTGACGAAAAACAATTGGGATCGGGCCAAATCCAGAGAGCAAGATTCGTCCATAGCCCATGAGGCCTCCCCAACATTCCACGGCCATCGCTGATACAAAATCCAGAGACAAAAGCCTGAGCACGTGCCTCAGACTCGCTCATTCTTCATATACTGAAGAGTTCTTCAGATTAGAACCTACACGGCACTCGAATGCACCCAAAATATATAGTCTATCCTGGGCACTAATGCACTGTCTGACAACCTGAGCCCGGACCTTGTGACCAACACCCAGACAGCTGACCGCACACTGAGCACATCAGACCCGCCATGGCCTTAGGTCATCATCTCTTCACTACCTCAGTTTTCAGGATTCAGAACCTAGAACTTATCTCCAATCACTGCCCAGTGTGATGCAGAAATCAGAACTCTTCCTTACCCATGGCAAGAAACCTTGTGGTTGGCATGTTGTCCAACGTTCAGTGTAGGAGAAACCAGCATTCACCCTGAGGCCCCGCCCATTCTTGAGTGCGAGGAGGGCATAAACACGCATTGTGACCCTCAGCGTGAGTCCTGTCCTCTAGTACGTCCTCTCAGTGCTTGGATCATTAGATGACAAAATGGGCTTGACATGTCCCTAGGCCCCAATTTTTAACCAGATTTCTGGTTGTCCCGACGCCCCTCCCCAGGGCTCTACTCTGGAATCCCTCATTTGGTGGGACACCTGAGGTTGAAAAACAAAACAAAGCAAATCAACATTAACAGAACAACGGACTTCTTCCATCCCACAGAATGACACCAAACTCTTTGGACGGAGCCAAACCCCCAGAGAGTAAGACTCGTCCATTTACCATGAAGTCACCCGGAAATTTCACGACCATGAGTGACACGATATCCAGAGAAAAAAAACTTGAGCAAGAGCCTCACACTCGCCCTTTTTTCATATCCCAAAGAGTTCTCCTCATGGTCTGGAGATCAGTCATGCCATACCTATGACCCGAAAAATAAGCCGAGTTTGTGTTTTCAGACAACTGTCCAAACAGCCCTGGCCTACACACCCTACAGGCTCAGGCCCCTGGAGCCAAACCTGACGACTGTGCTTGCCCTCTATGAGGGAATTGTATGTGCCCATTCCAATGGCCACAACCCTACTATTAGGATAAACCTCCAAACCCCTGAGTCCATCCAAATATTTGTGGCATCCCCGGGACAAACAGGGGCAATCTGGGCCCATCTGAGCACCTACCGGCGCTCAGACCCGTGGACAAATGTCCCCAGAGGTAAAAAGGAACGAACAGGCCCCTAGGCACCTATCGGATCCATTGCTTTGATTTCCAGGCATCTCTCCTCAGAGGCCTGCTATTCAATAACTGCATATGGCTGTTTCTTGACTCACCCATCAGAACAAATCTCATCTACACATGGGAAACTTGCACGATGGAGCTGTGTGAAAGCCTGTCTTTAGGAGAACCCTTCAGGTCCCCAGTGCCACCGCTTCATTCCAAGGTCTCCATAGACACAAAATCATATTAGGACACATCCACGGGATAGTCCATTTCAACTCAGCCTCCTCGGTTGCTCCCCCAGATCCAGCAGATCTAACCTGTCTTCTTTCTTGGCGACAATTGGAATGCGAGGTGGGCTACCCAGCCATCCATCCTTAGAACCCTGCTCGGAATCTTTGTCCTGGAGCCAACCAACATGTCTCAATTGTCCTGTAGAAGAATCTTTGCAGTTGGGAGCTTCTCACAACTCCCATCGTGCGTAAACCCCCATGGCCTCGTGATCCAGCCCCCTTCAAGAAGGGGCCATCAGGGACAGAATGTCCAACCTGAGCGATCGTCTGATACTCGCCCTGACTTCAGATGCACGAGATCTTGATTCAGGTCTCACACAGAAATCTAGGCCTTCTTGGGTTCTCAGACTTCCGTCTTCAGACTACTGTCCCATGAGCCCTCCAGTTTGGCAATCAAGAACTACAATGCAGCACTCTGCCTGCCGTCCAGAAGAAAAACATTGCCCTCTGGGGCTACCCAGAAACCCCCAATGAGGATCAACCTGCACGCCATTCAGCTGTACCCCAAATATATAGGCTGACCTGGTCACTAATGCCCTTTCTGACACAGCCTGATCCTGGACCTCCTGGCCCCACCCAGGCAGCTGGCCGCACACTGATCACATCGGACCCGCCATGGCCTTAGGACGTCATCTCTTCTCAACCTCGGTTGTCAGGCTTCAGAACCAAGACCTTATCTCCAATCACGGCCCAGGTTTGAAAACGATGCCGAAATCAGAACTCTTTCCCCATGGCAAGAAACCTTCTGGTTGGCATGTTGTCCAAGGTTCAGTGTAGTTGAAACCAGTGTGGCCCATATGGCCCCACCCATGCTTGCGGGCCACATTGGTCACAAACACACATTGTGACCCTCAGTCTGAGCCCAGTCCTCAGGTAAGGCCTCTCAGTGGCTGGATGGAGAGACAGCATATTGGGATTGCCATGCCCCTATGCCCCAATTTTTAACCGTAGTTCGTGTTGTCCCTTCAGTCTTCCCCAGGGCTCTGCTTTGGAATTCCTCTTTTGTTGGGACACCTGAGGTGACAAACCTGAAAGGAGTCCTCCCATCCCACAGATTGACGATAAACAATTGGGATCGGGCCCAATCCACAGAGAGGAAGATTCGTCCATGGCACATGAGGACTCCCCAACATTCCACGGCCATCGCTGATACAAAATCCAGAAACAAAAGCCTGAGCATGCGCCTCAGACTCGCTCATTCTTCATATCCTGAAGAGTTCTTCAGATAAGAACCTACACGGCACTCGAATGCACGCAAAATATATAGTCTAACCTGGGCACTAATGCACTGTCTGACAACCTGAGCCCGGACCTCGTGACCAACACCCAGACAGCTGACCGCACTCTGAGCACATCAGACCCGCCATGGCCTTAGGTCATCATCTCTTCCCTACCTCAGTTTTCAGGCTTCATAACCTAGACCTTACGCTAAGTTTTCAGGCTTCAGAACCATGAACCTAACCATAACCCTGACCCCTACCCTAAGCCATACGCTAACCCTACCTCAACGATGTCTAACCCTAAGCCTGACCCTAAGTCTTTCTTAACCCTAACCCTAACACTAACCTTGTCTAAACCCAGCTCTGTTCCCTCCAGCAGGGACAACCCCTGCACCCAGGCCTCCCAGGTTCTGGGAGGAGGCTATATGGGGGTCACTGGGTGGGCACTGCATTGAGTGGAGTGTGAGCCTTGAGCAGCATGGGGACCGGCAGCTCAGGGAGCTCTGGTGCAGTAGGAAGTTCGATAAGGAGCCCCCAGGCCGTCGTGACCTCACTTCCCTGATGACAGAGCCCAAAGGAATTGGAACCCACGTATCCAGGCACCCCATTACAGAGAAAGCCCCCTGCCCAGCTCATTTCTAGGCACATCCTAAAGGAAGCGACATGTTCTTCTGCTGTACTGAAGCCGAGAGGATTCAGGGAGAAGAGAGCTCGCCGGCCAGACAAGTCCCCTCCCTGGCAGGTAATATCAGGTTTCCCCAACGCCTCAGGCCTTTGGCTAATTAAATCAAAAGGAGACATGAGGGGGCTCAGAGTCAGAGAGTCCCACACCTTCTATTCGACCGGTGTAGCCCTAGGTCTCCTCCCCGTCTGTGTGTGTGTGTGTGTGTGTGTGCCACTGGGTTTCTGTGTCTCTGTGTAAAGAGGACCTGGCCATGCCATCGTGGATGGAGATGCCCCAAGCAGGATGAGGCTGATATGGTGTTAGATGTCTGGTGGGTAAGTCATGTTCACCCCCCAGTTTAAGGCTGCTTAAGTGGGATCAGTTTTAGGGTCTACAGCCTTCTGCCCAGGGTTTATCCTGAGACCCTGAATGGATGGGTCCATGACTCAGGAGCAGGGCTAACCCTAACAGTAACCACTACCCTGACCCTGACACTGACTGTGAGCCCTCCCCAAACCCTAACCCAAGCCCTGACCCTGACTCTGACCCTGACCCTGACTGTGATCCTTACCTGAACGCAAAACAAAACCTAAGCCTGGCAAGGAGCCTGATGTGGACCCTGAACCTAAACCTAACTCTGACATTACCGTAAATATGACTAATACCTAACCATGACCCAGACCCTGACCCTAATCCTAACCCTGATGCTGATCTAAACCTGAACCTAACACTAACCCTGACACTGAATGTGAGCCTGAACCTAACTCTAACCCTAAACGTAACCCTGACCCTGACACTAACACGGGCCCTGACCCGAAACCTAACACTGAGCCTAACCCTAAAACTAACCCCTAACATTATCCCTGACACTGACCCTAACCCGGTCTAATCCCAACCCTCAAACTACCTCTAATCCTAACTCTAACCCCACTTTAACAATAATCCTGACCCTCTCCCTGACCCTGATCATAACCCTAACTCTGAACTTTGCCTATGTCAGACCTTAACCTTAAACCTGACCCTGTCCTTGACCTTAACACTGACCCTAACCCTGACTGTAAACCTAACTCTGACCCAATCCGTGATCCTGAACAGAATCGTAACCCTAAAGCTAACACTGATCCTGAACGTACTCATAAAACAGAACCTAAACATAAAGCTGACCTTACCATAACCGTAAACCTAATCCTGACCCTGACCCTAACCCTGACACTAAACCTGTCCCAAACCTAACCCTGACCCTGACATGAACCTTGCCCCCACACCAAAACTTGAACCTGACCCTAAATCTGACCATGACCCTGAACCTGACCCTAAACCTAACCTTCATCCTAACACTGATCCTGTCCCTGACTGTGACCGTAACACTAACCGTGACCCTACTGTGAGCCTGACCCTAAACCTAACTATGAACCTAACCCTAACCCTGACCCCTACCCTAAGCCTTACCCTAACCCTGACCTCAACGACGTCTAACCCTAACCCTGACCCTAAGTCTTTCTTAACCCTAACACTAACCTAGTCTAAGCCCAGCCTTGCTCCCTCCAGCGGGGACAACAGCTGCACCCAGGCTTCCCAGGGGCTAGGGGGAGGCTGTATGGGGGTCACAGGATGGGCACTGCGTTGAGTGGAGTGTGAGCCTTGAGCAGCTTGGGGACCGGTAGCTCAGGGAGCTCTGGTCGAGCAGGAAGTTCGGTAAGGGGCCCCCAGGCAGTGGTGACCTCACTTCCCTGACGACAGAGCCCAACGGAATTGGAACCCACGTATCCAGGCACCCCATTACAGAGAAAACACTCCTGCCCAGCTCATTTCTAGGCACATCCTAAAGGAAGCGACACGTTCTTCTTCTGTACTGAAGCTGAGAGGATGCAGGGAGAAGAGAGCTCGCCCACCAGACACGTCCCCTCCCTGTCAGGTCATAACAGGTTTCCCCAACGCCTCAGGCCCTTTGGCTAATAAAATCAAATCGTGACACCAGGGGGCTCAGAGTCAGAGAGTCCCACACCTTCTATTCGACTGGTGTAGCCCTAGGTCTCCTCCCTGTCTCTCTCTCTGTGTGCGTGTGTGAGTGTTTTGCCACTGGGTTTCTGTGTCTGTATGTAAAGAGGACCTGGCCATGCCATCGTGGATGGAGATGCCACAAGCAGGATCAGGCTGATGATGGGTTAGATGCCTGGGGGGCAAGTCATGAGTCCATGACCCAGGAGCGGGGCGAACCCTAACAGTAACCACTAACCGTGACCCTGACACTGACTCTGAGCCTGCCCCAAACCCTAACCCGAACCCTGACCCTGACCCTGACGCTAAAACTGACCGTGATCCCGACCTGAACCCTTAATCTGAACCTGAGCCTGACACTGACCTTGTCCGGATCCTGGACCTAAAACTAACTCTGGAATAACCTAGCTATGACTCATCCCTAACCTTGACCCTGACCCTGACCTTAAACCTAATACTGACCTTGAACTAACTCTGACCCTAACTGAACCCTGTCCGTGACTGTGTGCCTGACCCTAAAACTAACCCTAAGGTAACCCTAACCCTGACCCTTATACGGGCCCTGAACATAAACCGAACACTGACCCTGACTCTAACACTAACCCCTACCATAAACCAAACCCTCACCCTACCTTACGCAGTCTAACCCTAACCCTCACGTTAACACTACTTCTAATTCTAACCCTAACCCCATCCCAAATTTTCCCATAAACCTAACTGTGAACCTGAACCGAACATAAAGCAAAGCCTGAACCTAAATCTGACCCTGGCCCTGACCTTCACCTGACCCTGACCCTGACCCTAATCCTAACCATGACCTTAACACTGACCAACATAACCTTGTCCCTGACCGGAATGTGGACTTTAACCAATACCTGATCCTGACGCTAAACCTGACACTGGCCCAAACTTCACCCTGACCCTGACCCAGGCCATGACCATCAACCTAACCCTGACCCTAACAGTGACCCTGATCCAAACCTAACACTAACCCTGAGACTGAATGTGAGCCTGACCCTAAATCTACCCCTAAACGTAACCCTAACCCTGACAGTACCATGGGTCCTCCGCCGATCCTATCGCTGAACCTAACCCTAACACTATACTCTAACCCTACCGCGGATCCTGACCCTAACCAATCTAACCCTAACCCTCAAACTAACTCTAACCCTAACACTAAACCTAAACTTTAACAATAACCCTTACCTTATACCTGACTATTATCATAACCCTAACCCTGAACTTTGCCTCTACCAGACCCTGACCCTAAACCTGACCCTGGCCCTGACCCTAAACCTAACCATGACACTAACACTGACCACTACATAACCTTGTCCCTAACCCAAATGTGGACTTTGAAACCAATACCTGATCCTGACCCTAAACCTGACACTGGCTCTAAACTTCACCCTGACCCTGACGCAGGCCATGATCATAAACCTAACCCTGAGCCTAATAGTGATCCCGACCCTGACCTGAACACTAAACCTGAGCCTGGCTGTTAGCCTACCCTACTCTAACCGTAAATGTAACCCTGACCCTGACACTAAACGCGGGCCCTACCCCGAATCCTATTGCTGAAACTAACCCTAACACTAACCCCTAACCTACCACGGACCCTGACCCTAACAAGTTCTAACCTTAACCATCAACCTAACGCTAACCCTAACACTAACGCTGAACTTTAACAATAACCCTGACCCTATAGCTGACTGTGATCATAACCCTAACCCTGAACTTTGGCTATACCAGACACTGACCCTAAACCTAACCCTGAAAATTGCTATTAGGGACCCTGATCCTAAACCTGACCCTGGCCCTGACCCTAAACCTAACCATGACCCTAACAATGACCACTACATAACCCTGTCCCTGACCCGAATGTGGACTTAAAACCAATACCTGATCCTGACCGTAAACCTGACACTGACCCTGACCCTGACTCTGACAGTAATGGTAACCCTGACCCTATTGTGAGCCTGACCCTTAACCTAACCATGAACCTAACCCTAAACCTGACCCCTACCCTAACCCTAACACTAACCCTGACCCCAACGATGTCTCACCCTAACCCTAACCCTAAGTCTCTCGCTAACACTAACCCTAACCCTAACCCTAACCCTAACCTTAACTCGGTCTGAACCCATCTCTGTTCCCAGAAGCGGGG
Organism: Mustela putorius furo; assembly: GCF_011764305.1. Taxonomy (NCBI): domain Eukaryota; kingdom Metazoa; phylum Chordata; class Mammalia; order Carnivora; family Mustelidae; genus Mustela; species Mustela putorius. Next base: position 10,071 of record NW_025422291.1, on the reverse strand, counting down.
ACAATAGGTGCATCCAGGACTCCCAGGGGCTGGGATTGGCTGTGTGGGGGTCACTGGATGAACAGGGCATGGGGTGGTGGGGTGAGCCTTGAGAAGCTAGGGGATGGGCACGCTCAGGGTGCTCTGGTGGGAGCAGAAAGTTTGGTAAGGAGCCCCCATTCAATGGTGACCTCACTTCCCTGACTACAGAGCCCAACGGAATTAGAATCCACGTATCCAGGCACCCCATTACAGAGAAAACCCCCCTGCCCAGCTCATTTCTAGGCACATCCTAAAGGATGCGACATGTTCTTCTGCTGTACTGAAGCCCTGAGGATGCAGGGAGAAGAGAGATCACCCGCCATACACATCCCCTCACTGGCAGGTCATATCAGGCTTCCCCAACGCCTCAGGCCCTTTGGCAAATAAAATCAAAAGGTGACACCAGGGGGCTCAGAGTCAGAGATTCCCACACCTTTTGATCGAGCGGTATAGCTCTAAGTCTCCTCCCCGTGTGTGTGTGTGTGTGTGTGTGTGTGTGTGTGTGTGTGTAGAGAGGACCTGGCCATGCCATCGTGGGTGGAGATGTCAGAGCAGGAGCAGGCTAAAGAGGGGTTAGATGCCTGGTGGGCAGGTCATGTTTACATCCCAATGTAATGCTGGCTAAGTGGGATCGGGTGTGGGGTCTACAGCCTTCTGCCCAGGGTTTTTCCTGAGAACCTAAAGGGAGGGGACAATGAACCAGGAGCGGGGCGAACCCTAACAGTAACCACTGACCCTGACCCTGATCCTGACACTGTGAGCCTGCCCCAAACCCTAACCCGAACCCTGACCCTGAACCTGAACCTAACCCTGACCGTGATCCCGACCTGAACCCTAAACCTAAACCTAAGCCTGACGCTGACCCAGTTCCGGACCGTGAACCTAAACCTAAGTCTGAGATAACCTAACTATGACTCATCCCTAAACGTGACCCTACCTGAACCTAATCCTAATCCTGACGCTGATCTAACCCTGACCCTAACCCTAACCCTATCCGTGACCGTGTGCGTGACCCTAAACCTAACCCTAAAGGTAACCCTAACCCTGACCCTAATACGGACCCTCAAACCAAACTGAACGTTGACCCTGACAATAACACTAATCCCTACCCTAAACCAAACCCGAACGCTGACCTTACGCTGTCTAACCCTAACCCTCACCATACCACTACTTCTAACTCTAACCGTAACCCCATCCCAAACTTATCCCCTAAACCTAAATGTGACCATGAACCGAACATAAAGCAAAGCCTGAACCTAAACCTAACCCTGACCCTGAACTTCACCTGAAACTGACCCTGACCCTAATCCTAACCATGACCCTAACACTGACCACTACACAACCCTGTCCCTGACCTGAATGTGGACTTTAAACCAATACATGATCCTGAAGCCAAACCTGACACTGGGCCTAAACTTCACCCTGAACCTGACCCAGACAATGTCAATCAACCTATCCCTGACCCTAACAGTGAACCCGACCCAGACCTGAACACTAAACCACACCCTGACTGTGAGCCTGACCCTTACTGTAACCCTAAACTTAACCCTGACCCTGACACTAACAAGGGCCATACCCTGAAACCTAACACTGAACCTAACCCCTAAAAACTAACCCCTAACATTATTCCTGAAACTGACACTAACCTGTTCTAACCCTAACCCTCAACCTACCTCGAACCCTAACCCTAAACCCACTTTAACAATTATCCTAACCCTCTCCCTGAACCTGATCATAACCCTAACTCTGAACATTGCCTATGTCAGAACTTAACCTTAAAACTGACCCTGGCCTTGACCTTAACTCTGACCCTAACCCTGACTGTAAACCTAACTCTGACCCAATCCGTGAGCCTGAACAGAATCGTCACCCTAAATCTCACCCTGATCCTGAACCTACTCATAAAACAGAACCTAAACATAAAGCTGGCCTTACCATAACCATGAACCTAACCCTGACCCTGACCCTAACCCTGACAATAAACCTATCCCAAATCTAAACCTGACCCTGACATGAACCTTGCCCCCACACCAAAACTTGAACCTGACTCTAAATCTGACCATGACACTGAACCTGACCCTAAAACTAACCGTCATCCTAACACTGACCCTGTCCCTGACTGTGACCGTAACGCTAACCGTGACCCTACTGACCCTAAACCTAAACCGTGAACCTAACCCTAACCCTGACCCCCTACCCTAAGCTTTACGGTAAGCCTGACCTCAACGACGTCTAACCCTAACCCTGACCCTAAGTCTTTCTTAACCCTAACCCTAACACTAACCTAGTCTAAACCCAGCTCTGTTCCTTCCAGCGGGGACAACAGCTGCACCTAATCCTCCCAGGGGGTGGGAGGAGGCTGTTATGGGGGTCACTGCATGGGCACTGCGTTGAGTGGAGTGTGAGCCTTGAGCAGCTTGGGGACCAGTGGATCAGGGAGCTCTGGTGGAGCAGGAAGTTCGGTAAGGAGCCCCCCAGGCAGTGGTGACCTCACTTCCCTGACGACAGAGCCCAAGGGAATTGAAACCCACGTATCCAGGCACCCCATTACAGAGAAAACCCCCCAATGCCCAGCTCATATCTAGGCACATCCTAAGGAAGCGACATGTTCTTCTGCTGTACTGAAGCTGAGAGGATGCAGGGAGAAGACAGCTCGCCCGCCAGACAAGTCCCCTACCTGGCAGATCATATCAGGTTTCCCCAACGCTTCAGGCCCTTTGGCTAATAAACTCAAAAGTGGACACCAGGGGCTCAGAGTCAGAGAGTCCCACACCTTCTTATCGACCAGTGTAGCCCTAGGTCTCCTCCCTGTCTCTGCTCTGTGTGTGTGTGTGTGTGTGCGTGTGCTTGTGTGTGTGTGCCACTGGGTTTCTGTGTCTGTGTGTAAAGAGGACCTGGCTATGCCATCGTGGGTGGAGATGACCCAAGCAGGATCAGGCTGATGAGGGTTTAGATATCTGGTGGGCAAGTCATGTTCACACCCCAGTTTAAGGCTGGTTAAGTTGGATCGGGTGTAGGGTATACACCCTTCTGCACAGGGTTTATCCTGAGACCCTGAACGGATGGGTCCATGACCCAGGATCAGGGCTAACCCTAACAGAAACACTAACCCTGACCCTGACACTGACTGTGAGCCTGCCCAATACCTAACCCAAGCCCTGACCCTGACCTGACCCTGACCCTGACTGTGATCCTGACCTGAACCCTAAGCCTAAACCTAAGCCTGACACTGACCCTGATGTGGACCCTGAACCCAAACCTAACTCTGACATTACCGTAACCATGACTGAAACCTAACAAGGACCCAGACCCTGACCCTAATCCTAATCCTGACGTTGACCTAACCCGATTGCTAACCCTAAGCCTGAACGTGATGTGAGCCTGACGCTAGCCCTAAAATTAAAGGTAACTCTAACCATGAACCTCTACGGACCCTGAACCTAAACCTAAGGCTGAACCTGACCCTAACACTAACCCCTACCCTAAACCAAACCCTAACCCTGACCTTATGCTGTCTAACCCACCCTAACCATAACCCTACTTATAAATCTAACCCAAACCCAATCCCAAAACCTACCACCAAAACCTAAGTGTGACACTGAACCGAATATAGACCCTATACCAAAGCCTGACCCTCAACCTGACCCTGGCCCTGACCTTCATCTGACCGTGACCCTGACCCTAATCCAAACCATGACACTACACTAACCACTACATAAACCTGTCCCGGACCCAAATGTGGATTTTAAACCAACCTGAACCTGACCCTCAACCTGACACTGATGGTAAACTTCACCCTGAGCGTGACCCAGACCATGACCATAAACCTAACCTTGACCCTAACAGTGACCCCGACCCTGACCTGAAAACTAAACCTGACCCTGACTGTGAGCCTGACCTTAACTCGAACCATAAATGTAACTCTGACCCTGACGCTGACACTGGCACTCCTCGAATCCTATCGCTGATCCTAACCCTAACACTAACCCCTAAACCTACCACGGACACTGACCCTAACAAATTCTTACCCTAACAGTCAACCTAACGCTAACCCTAACACTAACCCTAAACTTAAACAATAACCATGACCCTATACCTGATAATGATCATAACCCTAACCCGGAACTTTGCCTATACCAGACCCTGACCCTAAATCACCCTCACCCTGACCCTAAACCTAACCATGACCCTCACAATGACCACAACATAACCCTGTCCCTGACCCGAATGTGGATTTAAACCAATACATGGTCCTACCATAAACCTGACACTGGCCCTAGACTTCACCCTGACCCCCGACCCAGGCAAAGACCATAAACTTAACTCTGACTCAAACAATGACCCTGACCCTGAAACTAACACTAAACCTGACACTGAATGAGAGCCTGACCCTAACTCTAACCCTAAACGTAACCCTGACCCTGACACTAACATGGCCCCCTGACCCGAAACCTAAGGCTGAACCTGACCCCCAAAAAAAACCCATAACATTATCCCTGACACTGTCCCTAACCCAGTCTAACCCTAACCCTCAACCAATCTCTAAGACTAACTCTAACCTCACTTTAACAATTATCCTGACCCTCTCTCTGAACCTGATCATAATCCTAACTCTGAACATTGCCTATGTCAGAACTTAACTTTAAAACTGACCCTGACCTTGACCTTAACCACTGACCCTAACCCTGACTGTAAACCTAACTCTGACCCAATCCGTGAGCCTGAACAGATTAGTAACCCTAAAGCTAACCCTGATCCTGAACGTACTCATAAAACAGAACCTAAACATAAAGCTGACCTTACCATAACCATGAACCTAACCCTGACCCTGACCCTAACCCTGACACTAAACCTGTCCAAACCTAACCCTGACCTGACATGACCTTGCCCCCAAACCAAAACTTGAACCTGACCCTAAAACTGACCATGACCCTGAACCTGACCCTAAACCTAACCGTGAGCCTAACACTGACCCTGACCCTGACTCTGACCGTAACGATAACCCTGAAGCTACTGTGATCCTGACCCTAAACCTAACCATGAACCTAACCCTAACCCTGACCCCTACCCTAAGCCTTATGCTAAACCTGACCCCAAAGAACGTCTAACCCTAAACCTGACCCTGAAATTCTTTCTTAACACTAAACCATAACACTAACCTGGTCTAAACCCAGCTCTGTTCCCTCCAGCGGGGAAAACAGCTGCACGCAGGCCTCCCAGGGGCTGGGGGGAGGCTGTATGTGGGTCAATGGATGGGCACTGCATTGAGTGGTGTGTGAGCCTTGAGCAGCATGGGGACCAGCGGCTCAAGGAGCTCTGGTGGAGCAGGAAGTTTGGTAAGGAACCCCCAGGCAGTGGTGACTCACTTCCTTGACGAAGGGCCCAACGGAATTGGAACCCACGTATCCAGGCATCCCATTACAGAGAAACGCCCTCCCCAGCTCTTTCTAGGCACATCCTAAAGGAAGCGACATGTTCTTCTGCTGTACTGAAGCCGAGAGGATGCAGGGAGAAGAGACCTGGCCTGTCTGACACGTCCCCTCCCTGGCAGGTCATATCAGGTTTCCCCAATGCCTCAGGCCCTTTGGCTAAAAAAAATCAAAAGGTGACACCAGGGGGCTCAGATCAGAGAGTCCCACACCTTCTGATCCACTCGTATAGGCTTCGGTCTCTTCCCCGTTTGTGTGTGTGTGTGTGTGGGGGGGGTGCCTCTGTGTGTCTGTGTGTCTGTGTGTAAAGAGGTCCTGGCTATGCCATCGAGGGTGGAGATGCCCCAAACAGGATCGGGCTGATGAGGGTTTAGATATCTGGTGGGCAAGGCATGTTCACACTCCAGATTAAGGCTGGTTAAGTGGGATCGGGTGTAGGGTCTACACCCTTCTGCCCAGGGTTTATCCTGAGACCCTGAACGGATGGGTCCATGACCCAGAATCAGGGCTAACCCTAACAGTAACCACTAACCCTGACCCTGACCCTGACTGACTGTGAGACTGCCCCCAAAACCTAACCCAAGCCCTGACCCTGACCCTGAAAACTGACCCTGACTGTGATCCTGACCTGAAACCCTATACCTAAACCTAAGCCTGACACTGACCCTGATGTGGACCCTGAACCTAAACCTAACTCTGACATTACTGTAACCATGACTCAAACCTAACCAGGACCCTGACCGTGACCCTAATCCTAACCCTGACGCTGACCTAACCCGGACCCTAACCCTAACCCTGATCGAGACTTGAAATTGACCCTAACCCTAAACCTTATGGTAACTCTAACCATGACCCTAATAAGGACCCTGAACCTACACCTCATGCTGACCCTGAACCTAACACTAACCCCTACCCCTAAACCAAACCCTAACCCTGACCTTATGCTGTCTAACCCACCCTAACCATAACCCTACTTATAAATCTAACCCAAACCCCATCCCAACCCCTACCACCAAACCTAAGTATGACACTGAACCGAATATTGACCCTCTACCAAAGCCTGACCCTCAACACCTGACCCTGGCCCTGACCTTCATCTGACCGTGACCCTGACCCTAATCCAAACCATGACACTAACACTGACCACTACATAAACCTGTCCCTGACCCAAAATGTGGATTTTAAACCAACCTGAACCTGACAACCAGGTTGGTGACAACCTCCTGAACCAGACACTGGTGCTAAACTTCACCCTGAGCGTGACCCAGACCATGACCATTAAACCTAACCTTGACCCTAACAATGTGACCCCGACCCTGACCTGAAAACTAACCTGACCCTGACTGTGAGCCTGACCTTAACTCGAACCAAAAATGTAACCCTGACCCTGGACGCTGACACTGGCCCTCCTCGAATCCTATTGCTGATCCTAACCCACATAACACTAACCCCTAAACCTACCACGGACACTGACCCTAACAAGTTCTACCCTAACAGTCAACCTAACGCTAACCCTAACACTAACCCTAACTTTAAACAATAACCATGACCCTATACCTGATAATGATCATAAACTCTAACCCGGAACTTTGCCTATACCAGAGACCCTGACCCTAATCATCACCATCACCCCAATGACCCTAACCTAACCATGACCCTCACAATGACCACAACATAACCCTGTCCCTGACCCGAATGTGGACTTTAAAACCAATACCTGATCCTACGTAAACCTTGACACTGGCCCTAGACTTCACCCTGACCCCGACCCAGGCAAAGACCATAAACTTAACTCTGACCCAAACAATGACCCTGACGCTGAAAACTAACACTAAACCTGACACTGAATGTGAGCCTGACCCTAACTCTAACCCTAACGTAACCCTGACCCTGACCAAGACACTAAAACATGGGCCCTGACCCGAAAGCTAAGGCTGAAACCTAACCCTAAAAAAAACCCCTAACATTATCCCCTGACACTGGACCCTAACCCAGTCTAACCCCTAACCCTCAATCTACCTCTAAGCCTACCTGTCCCCAAACCTAACCCTGACCCTGACATGAACCTTGCCACCAAACCAAAACTTGAACCTGACCGTAAATCTGACCATGACCCTAGCCTGGAATATAAACCTAACCGTCAGCCTAACACTGCCCCTGACCCTGATTCTGACTGTAACGCTAAAGCCCTGAACCTACCTGTGATCCTGACCCTAAACCTAAACCATGAACCTAACCCTAACCCTGACCCCTACCCCTAAGCCTTACGCTAACCCTGACCCCAAAGAAAGATGTCTAACCCTAAACCTGACCCTACGTCTTTCTTATACCCTAACCCTAACACTAAGCTGGTCTAATCCCAAGCTCTGTATTCCCCTCCATCGGGGAAAACAGCTAGCAAGCACCCAGGCCTCCAATCCCAGCGTCTGGGAGGAGGCTGTATGTGGGTCAATGGATGGCTCAACAATACTGCATTGAGTGGGAGTGTGAGCCTTGAGCAGCGTGGGGGCCGGCGGCTCAGGGAGCTCTGGTGGAGCAGGAAGTTTGGTAAGGAAAAACCCCCAGGCATTCGTGACCTCACTTTCCCTGACGACAGAAGCCCCATACGCCATTTGGAACCCACGTATCGCAAGGCATCCCATTTAGCACAGAGGAACCGCCCTCCCCCAGACTCTATCTAGACCATCCTAACGGAAGCACCACGTTCTCATCTAGGCTGTACTAAAGGCCCAGAAGGGAATGCCAGGATAAAGTGAAGAGCTCGCGACCCGCCAGCATGACAACACCCCCCTCCCTGGCAGGTCATAATCAGAGTTTCTCCCCAAACGCCTCAGGCCCCTTTGGCTAATAAAATTCACAAAGGTGAACACCAGTGGGCTCAGAGTCGTGAGTAGTCCCACAAGAACACTTCTGATCATTATGGTGTAAGCCTCTAGGTGTCCTCCTGTCCTCTCTGAATCCCTGTGTTGTGTGTGTGTGGATGTGTGTGTAAGTGTGTTATGAGTTGCGAGTGCCTCTGGGAAAAATGTCTGTGTGTCTGGTGTGTAAAGAGTACCTGGCCATGCCATACGACTGGGTGGAGATGCCCACAAGCAGGATGAGGCTGATATGGTGTTAGTATGTCTGGTGGGTAAGTCATGTTCACACCCCTATTTTAAGGCTGCTTAAGTGGGATCAGTTGTAGGGTCTACTACACCCTTCTGTGCCAACTGCCCAGGGTTTTATCCTGAGGACCCCTGAATGAATGAGTCCATTACTCAGGAAGCGGGGCTAAACTCATAACAGTAACCACTAACCCTGACCCTGACACTGAACTGCTGAGCCTGCCCGCTAGACCCTAACCCCAAGCCCCTGAACGCCTGACTCTGACCCTGACACCCTTACTGTGATCCTTTACCTTAGAACCCTATAAACCGAAACCTAGCCTGGCGAAGGCACCCTGATGTGGGACCCTGAACCTAAACCTCAACTCTGACATTACCGAAAATATGACTAATACCGCCAAAAAAGAAACATCACATCATGACCCATACCCTGACCCTAATACACTAAACCCAGACAGCAAAGACCAATAATCCGCTGACGTGCGCTGATCACTACGGCCACTGACTACGGAAATGTAAGGCTAGAACCTAAGTCTAAAACCACGACCCTACGTAAGCCGCCCACTAGACACACCTAACCCCTGATCCCTAGCACGCTGAAACCTACATGCTGAACACTAACCACTCCACCGAAAATAAACCCCCTAATCTTTTCGCACATCTGACACCTAGACCTTACCCGGTCCTAAATCCATAACAACATTCACCCTACTCCCTAACCATAAAAACGCCTCCACGCACACTTTTAAATATTATCCCTGACGCCTCTAAATCACTGTCACCACATCTCCCTAACCATGATCGAATAAAACACTAACCTACTGACCTTTATGACACTACGTCAGGAACTTAACGCATTAAAAATGAACCCTGGCCTGCCTTAACGCGAAACCCTGGACCCTAACTCTGACTGTAAACCTAACTCCTGCTAACCCGAATCCGTGAGCCTGAACACATTAGTAACCTTAAAGGCTACCCATGATCCCAACCCTGATCCTGAATCACTCATAAAACAGACCCAACCTAAACATAAGCTTGACCTTACCCATAACCATGAACCTAACCCTGACCAACTGAACCCTAAACCTGACACAACCCTTTCCCAAACCATACAACCCTGACCTGACCTGACACCTTGCCACCCAAACCAAAACTTGAAAAACTGAGAACGACCGCCGAAAACTGACCCCATAAGTACCCTACAACCTGACACCTCAAACCCACTGGAGCCTAACACTGACCCTGATCCTGACTCGGCCTAATTAACGCTAACCCTGAACCTACTCCGTGATCCTGACCCATAACTGACCATGTAACCAACCCTAACCCCTGACCGAACCTAACCCTAGCCTTACGCTAACCCTGACCCCAAAGAACGTCCTAACCCTAAACCTGACCCTAGATCATTCTCTAACCCTAACCCTAACACTCAACCTGTCCCAAACCAAGCTTCCTGTTCCCTCAGCGGACGGAAACAGCTGCACGCAGTCCCCGAGGGGCTGTGGGGAGGCTGTATG